>NC_087088.1:1362121-1665151 GCF_963855985.1 Ostrinia nubilalis | reverse complement strand
ATAAAACCAAGAAATCATATCGATTTAGCAATAATTAACGTCCAAAACCATCGGGCTATTAATTCTAAGAGCTTTTAGGAGTAGAGTCTACCTTCTGCAGTTATGAAGTTGACCTGTTGGCTGCGGTTCCCGATCGCTTTCTACCCGTGAAACGAGCTATTTTAATGAGCAGGAGTGATCGTTAAATAGCTCATAACGCTTTACGAGCGCTCAAAAGAGCGCGCGCATAACAAGTCCGTTAGTTTTATTGTTACACTCTTCGGAGTTGAAGCACATAATTTATGTAATTCAGGAGCTGTAGGCTACGTGTGGTCGCTCTTTGATATGTAGAGTATATGAAACTGATTGATGACTACGTAGTTCAGTTAACCATTTCTCAGGAATGAATTATTGTGGTATCAACGGCATTCTGTGCCTATTTAAACAGTAATGACATTTTCAGTCTTTTGGACACCTGCTTTATATTCTTGTGACAGCGAGTATAAGTTCATTTATGTATGCTCCTATCCTAGATCCTAAATTGCTATCTGCTCTACACATAATAATTATTATCATAGGGGTGAATTCGTGGACATAGTTGCTATTGAGTTAATGAACCGCCTCTATTCTAACTTGGATACGTGTTGTGCCTTAATAAACATTGTTTCAATTCGCCATTTGAATACATATCAAGCCAATGCTAAATGACTCATATTTACGTCAGCAAGCCATCGTTATTTTCCACCACATACGTGTCTGGAAGCTTTCTCACCTATGCCCTACGCTTGCCAGCTTTATCGGCCATCAAGCATACTCGTAAAATCAACAACACATTTTAGTACTTAAGTGCATTCGTTTTACGTCCTGAGGACGCGTGTTAAACGATAATTGACCTAAGTGCCCTTGACATTGACATCACTTAGGCTGTACGATTTATTTTCCCCGAATCGATTTCCCCGCGAGATATGCACCTGCAATCGTAGATGCTTTCATAGATAATGCCGAAACGCCGGGTTTTATTTTTATTTGTTGACGCCCATATGCACAAACATTACTATGAGGTCTCACAGTGCGCGTGGATGCACAGGGTGACACACGAACCAATCACAGAGTTCTATTCAACGCTGTGCGTTCGATTTGCTTCACTTAGGCAAAAGAATCAATCTTTTACGCGAAAGACTAAGCTGCATGTTAATTAATGATCTTGGCCTGGCTTGAGCATCAATTTTCTTATAAAAATGTATTAAAAAGACTGCCCACGCAAAGAAAGCGATACCAATGAGCAGACAATTTTATGCCCCATTGATTTCTTTAGTGCTTCCGTACGCGAATGAGTTCGAAATAAAACGCAAAGAAGTATTCATATCTCCATCTCTCTCACTCTTTGGTTGGCCTCTTTTTCCAGAAGATTGTCATCCTGGCTCTGCGTGATCAATTCTCCTCCACCTATAGTTATTATTTCATTACCTAACACCACACCTGGGAGAAACATTTTATAATCTCTCCGACGAGTCAGCCTACTTGTGTTCTTTTTGCATTCGTTGGAAACCTATTGCCGGCCGTTTGGTGTAGTGGTTCGAAACGGACTACTATTCCGGAGGTAGCGCGATCGATTCCCGCACAGTACAAATATTTGTGTGCATGAACATATTTGTTTGTACTGGACTGGGTGTTTTCTATGTATAATAAGTATGTATTTACAAAAAAAAAAGTATTTAAGTATGTTTATATCCGTTGTCCTATGTTCAGCAGTGGACGACACGTCCTGTGGCTGAAATGATAGATATCCGTTGTCTGTACCCATAGTACAAGCTTTGCTTAGTTTGGGACTAGAAGCGCAGTGTAAAAATGCCCAAATTGCTACTGAAGGTGATGAACAGTCAGAAGGAATTGCATTGAAACTGAATAGGGACCCCAACCTTACATTTGCCATATTTTTTCCTAAAGATTTTTAATGTTCATAAATTGTAGAGTCAACGATGGTGTTGGAGCTTTTAAGAGTCTTCGCACTCAGCGGCAGCTATCGCAACTTTTGGCAATAAAACTAAATATAACTCAACGTTAATGAACCTAAATACTGGTTGATCTGATTTCTCAACTCATAAACATTATCTATGAATAGCCGTCATGGATCTAATCTTTATTACTCTAACCTTCTTTTTCGTTCCTAATCCCGGTGTTGTAACTCCATAATAAAATTTAATCCTTGGATCATTGAGTTTTTCTCGCGTATATTTCAGTGTCGCGTAAGTTTACGAGCTTTCGAAGCTGTATCATGTGGATGGGCGAGCTTAATTTAACCCTGTGCCATGAACTTTAAGTGGATCCGGGATTGTGGGTCATCTCAAAATATGATAACGGCAAGCTTTGGAGATCAAAGCTTTGTTGAAACGACTTGAAAGTTTTCAAAGCTGTGAAATAGATCTGTGTTGTTTTGATAGAGTCATAATTTAGTTCATTATTTGAACAAAATCAAAGCAAAACATGTGACTAATTGAATCATTGAGTCATTTTATTACAATTTATTAAGCATACGAGTATAGTGTTTTGTGTTAACAAGTCATTATTACTTTGGAGGAACAAAAAAGGTGCCAAAATATCAGTATCTTTATCTTATTAGGGAAGTAGGTGGGTAAAATTACAAAATGTAGGGGACAGTTAATATCCTCTGACAAGCTGACAGTCAGTGCGATTTATAGCGGGCTAAAACGCATACAGTAAAATTATATGAGGAGGTAACCCGCAGTAAGGCTGAGGGTACACTATTTACATCTTTTTTGCTGCTGAAAATTCATGAAATGCCTACAGTAGCACGGGTTGCCAGTAGGCCGCCTAACTAAAAAGGCTACTTATGCTTACTTACGTTGACGCTAAAAAGTCAAGTCAGATGCTTATGTTTCTTTAATGATAAAGAAACATAAGCATCTGATAAATATTTTTTGATGATTAGTAAACTGTTTAATATGTATTTATTCGACTAATGCCCGTTTTCACCATCAATTCCTAATTTATAAGTGACTCCTATGATAACACATACCTAACAGGAATTTGGTTTCCATAGAGGTCACTTAAAAATTAGGGGTTGATGGTGAAAACGGGCATAAGTAATGTAGGGCTGCTTAACACTAGCGGTGTGTAACCAGCCGAGGTGCGGCGGGTGCCAAGAGGTAAGTAGGTGAGACGCTACGGCGCTTCCTGATACGCGCCAATTTACTGTTCTAAGTATCATATCAGATTTGACACGCCACTTTGAATGAGAGCTTAATTAAAACGGTTCGGTCTAGAACTAGGCACATCCGCAGTCTACATTTCCCAACAATATTTCAGATATTCTATCATGAAAATCTGGAGGATTACTGAAGTAGGTACGGTTTTTTCAAAAGTAGAGATCGGATTTGTATTATTACTAATGCTGACCGGCCATCAAATAAAGAAATTCATCAAACTTATTCTCGATTATATGCGATATAAACTTAATAGAGTTTGAAAGATTCAATAGAATCTTTCAATACAACCGTTTGAAATTCAATACAACCGTGCGATGTGGAAGTCATTGGGGGAGGCCTATGTTCAGCAGTGGACGTCCTGTGGCTGAAATTATGATGATGATGATGAATAGAATCTTGTTTAAGATTAGTATGATTTCGTTCACAAATTAGAATTTTCGTGGTTCAAAAATACATGCTTGTGTACAAAAAGGTCAAACCTACTTGCTGTTCACATGCTTTTGATGCGTGCGCCATTCCCGTCTCGTATGTGGGCCACGAATCAAACATCTCGTGTCCTGCAATAACTACGTTTGTTTTCGAACCTAATTTACTTCCATCGCACTAATCCGTCTTCCGGACTCAATCTTGGTTCATATCTGTTTCAAATAAAGACTAGTGCGGCAGGAAAAATCTTATCGATCCAATTTTGATGTCGATACCGATACTGTCTTTATCAATAATCTTCTTGTAGGTATTATCCTATAGTAGTAGATCTGTAGAGATCTCCACCGCCTGCACCCAACCAAAAAACCTGGTTATTATACGGTAATATTATATTTCACATGGTTAAGCCTCATTTGTATTTTTCTTATTTGAAATAGGTAACCTTTTTCAGTCACCTTTAGCTGCTTGGAATTAAGTTGATGTTGCGGGTGTACATGGGCGACGGCAATTGCTTACCATCAGGTGATCCGTCTGCTCGTTTGCCGCCTATCACATAAAAAAAAAAAAAAAAAAAAAAAAAAAAAGTTCCCTTAGTCAAAAAGTCGATAAACGACTTTTTCACAACACTTGAGAGCTTGTTTTGATAAGCCCATTATTTCTAGCGCCAAATTCATTGACAGGGACTAGCGTTCGTCATGTTCCATTAGAAAGTAGTAGTTTACTACTTTTAATATGGTTTACTAATGTTATTTGGGGATAAGTTTGAAAAACACATCTAGCAATTCATGAGTGTTTCTATGAATGTCCAGTAAATTCTCAACTAAGCGACGAATCTTTCGTATCGTTTGATTAATATGATTGTCTTTGGCAACATGGATCCCAACCAATTAACCTGTATTAGAACGTCTTCAGGATAAATTATTATCGCTTCCAAGAAGCTCCCAAAAGCCGTCCGTTACCACAATTTGTTACTCTGTGTCAAGTAGATATTTTGCGGAGAAGCGGCTTGACCTTAAAAAATATGAAAACTCCTGAGATTTATTCGACTCTCCTGAAATTATGACCGAATAAAAGGAATGGAATTATTTTAAATGACATGTTTATTTATGTGTGTCGCCATTAATATCTGATATGAATTTAATGCGGATAAAGTGTGTCATGTTAAATAATAGTGTGCAGAATGGATGGTGCTAAAGACCTGCTGAACTGGGGCTGAATCACGCTCATGAGGAGTGCGCGAAGTGCCAATTACCATGAGTTTTTATTTATGAGATGTTTAAGATTCTACTGTCTGGGAAAACAAAATAAACTCATTTGTATTTTTTCGACTAGAAGCAAAACTCCATTAATTATTATTTGATTCGTTTTCTTTGAGATATTTGTAAAATACGATGTATTTGCATTAGTAAAATGAAAATGTATTTGAATGTATTTCGCTCTTCATAACTTTATTTTCAAATCATTTTGGCAAATCGTTGGTCATTAAGTTTAAAAAAAAATGAACTAAAGCAGTCGCCTCTTATTATCTTTATAAATCCAAAAAGTTATGGGCATCTGTAAACTGTCTGTCAGTTTTATCATCAGAAGTGCCTATTTTCTAAAATGCTTGTTTTTAAAACAAACAAGATATGCACCAATTCACGACGACTTTGATTGGACTATAAAGACTGACAAACACTAGACAGGCTAGTCTATGAATCTAGGCTGTTGACCCTGGGTCGACGGCCGGGCTGCATCATCTTCGTTGCTAGTGTTGTTACGGCAAGGGGTAGGGCTAGGTCTACACTGGGTGGAGCTTATTGGAAGAAGATAACCTCTCTGTAGATTCCTCTTCCTCTTCGAAATCAAACTATTTCACGCAGCTGACTACTCACGATATAAAGGCGACATCAGAGATTCCACCCAACTAGTACACTGTTCAAGACATAAGACTTCCGCGTTGGACCATGTTTTCCTCTACCACAGAATGTGCTTTAACATTTACACAATACATAACCTATACACCTATACTCCGTCTGAAATGAAATAAATGTAGACTCGACCTTAAAATTGTTAAACTTCACACCTTGTTATTTTAGTGTATGGGCGTTTAGATTATATAAACCTTGGCAAAGCATACTGATACCTAAATGACAGCTTCCGACGTAGCTGCTGTTTTAAATTGACAGTTTACGGAAAATTCGCAAACCGGTCATTGTCTCCACGTGAACTCGAAGGTCATGGAACTTTGATTGTAATAGTTATATTTACCACAATTATCAAGCGCAAACCAAGATTAGACTCTAGATGTCCTTATAAAGGTACTGGAAGTCACTGGATTCCGGCTGCTTCCAACCGTAAACCTGGAAATAATTGTCTATGTTCAGCAGTGAACGTCCTATGACTGAAACAATTGTACTCTCCAGATTCCACAGACTACAAACTTTTTGTCGACCGATAGTTTGGGGTCAGGCTGTTAAACAGTATGAACATGATGAAACTTCGCGCAGTATCAGCCAATTCCTCATACAAACTAGACGCTGACCAAACTGTCGGCCGATAAGAAGTTTGAGGGTACCTACTACTCTTGTTGATTCCCTTGCCTGGTTAACCAATAAAAGTTTATTCTCTACTAGCGGCCGCCCGCGACTTCGTACGCGTGGATCCCGTTTTACCCCCTTCATCTATTTTACGCAGTTTAGATTTTTTCATACAAATGTTTTTACCCGCTAACTCCCGTTCCCGTGGGAATTTTGAAATATCCTGTTGTAACTAAGCTTTAAGTTTATTAAGTACCTGCATGCCAAATTTCAAGCGTCTAACATAAGCGGTTTAGATTTTCATACAAAAGGATTTTCCCGCTAATTCCCGTTCCCGTGGGAATTCCTAAGTATACTATAACCTGCCGAGGAGTATGAAGAATAATTGTACCAAGTTTCGTTAAAATCCGTCGAGTAGTTTTTGTTTCTATAAGGAACACTACAGACAGACAAAAATTTTACTGATTGCATTTTTGGCATCAGTATCGATCACTAATCATCCTCTCGAATTGACCTCTCTACAGATCTGTCCACCAACCAAGAGAACCAAGTCGAGCAAAAAAGCGGCACGGCCGTACCATCCTTTTCTCGAAGCAATTCAGGCCATTTTCGACCGCCTGTAACTTCGTTGTGGATAAATAAATAAATAAATAAATCTTTATTAATTTCTTCACAAGTAAGTTTCCAATTACATATACTAACAATAAAACGCATTTTTTAAACAATATTACTTATTGTGAAGACTGGTGCTTGATATGGGTTGAGACAACCTGTAATACAAGACACCAGGTCTCCACCTCTCAAACCGAAAATAACGCAATAGAAAGAATGCTTCTAAACTAAACTAACATGGCAATACAAGAATTAATATAAGGTTTATTTTCTTACTGATTATGTTAGAAAGGACATAATTTAAAAGTGTGGAGTGTGGTGAGTGAGAGTTGTGTGGTAGGTGGTGTGAGGTGTAAGGTGTAACGTGTGTGATAGTGTGGGAGTGTAGAAGTTTCTAACTTTGTTCGTATTCTCATAGAGTAACGTAAGTTACATGAAACCAAGAATAGATAAAGTCAAGAAGATTAAATAATTAAATTTTATTTTATTTAGGGGCGTAATTTAATTTTATTTTAGGGGCGTACGTAGGGGACGAATATCATTTTCATTTAATGCTAATAGATGTTTAAATAATGGCTCTTTAATTTGTCTGCTTGTAAACGTTCTGAGATTCAGTTTATTTTGTAACATATTGTACAATCTGGGAGCTAGAAATTGGTAGGATCTTTGTGCAAACTGGGTTTTGAAGAATGGTACATTACAGCGGTTTAGTCTAGTGCCGGGATCAGGGGTGATTAAAACAGAATTACTATGGAATCTACGTATGGTTTGATAAATGAAAAGTTTTCGTACATTTAGTTGTTTTACTTTCTCATAGAGCAACGTTGTGGGGTGTCGAATTGGCAGGGACATGAGAACTTTTAATAGATTCCGTGGAGGGTAGTTGAACGGGAAGCATGGTCGATCTGTTTTAATGGTTTCAATTTATTATTTAATGGACTTTAGTGTACAAATTTGGTGTTATTTTGTGTTCTAAAGTGCAGTGAAGTGATAAATTATAAAAAACATTGAAATACTTCGAATTTGAGCGCGCATCGAGTGTCGAGTGGGTTGTCGTATGAACAACCCGCTTTGGACCCGGTGGCGTCTTGAAACCTGCTTTCGGGCATACTTAACTCCACGGAATCCATGAAAAATCAATAGAACTGAAACACCCACGTTCTATTGATAACTATGTCAATTTTCACTCGACGTTGGCAGAAATAAACCTCCCAGAGAGGTTTGGTTGCCATTAAACAAAAAAAAAAAAAAAAAAAACTTTTAATTAGTGTCCGACCGAATATGGATTTTCAGCCGAAAACGGAAACGAAAACGAAGCTTCGGCTGCAGTCTCATTTTCGGCCGAAAACGAAAACGAAAACGAATATGACCTTCAACTCTCAAATTTCAATCTGAAATTATGTAAAAACTTTGAAAACCGTTAATGTTTTGACCAAAAACATAATGAAGTTTGACAGTTGATTTTGATAAGGATTGATTAAAGAAAACCGGCATTAAAACACAAAAAAAATAATTATGAATTCTTACTAGAATATTATTTCCGGTGTATAATGAAATATTGGGAAGTGAAGAAGAAATAAAGGGTGTCCAGTGGGAATTTTTCAACTTCAAAAATGAATACAAATAAATTAATGATTTTTTATTATTTGTTACTAATGCAAACTGGAGTTTAACAATGCGGATTTAATTGTTATAGGCAATGTCTTTTAAATGATGCCCGTTTTACTATAGGCACTCTCACAGCCGGACCCTTACATTCGCAACTATGCGAGAGCAAATCGCGCTAATAATTTTCCTGCAACTTCACGGCGGATATTTTCTTACAGAACCTGAATTATTTAAGGATTGTTTGCTGTAAACTTTTGACTTGAGATATCCCCACAAGAAAAAGTCGCATGGTGTGAGATCTGGTGACCGAGGCAGCTAGGGTATGTCCCTGTACTTGCTGATCATTTATTAAAAAAAAAATAGTCCTCAGTGTCTCCATCGAGTTACTCTCCGTGTGTGGTGAGACACCTTCTTGCTGAAATAGAGTTACGTAATTGACCGGGATGCAGTTGCAGTTGTGGTATCAGACATTCATCGATCATTCGACAATACATTTCAAATACTGCGAACGCTCTGTAGGCTCCCGACCAGTGACTCATGGCGTATTTCAAATCCGCATTAGACTCTATTTTGAAACAATTAAACTTAATGAAAACTCTTTGGTTTTATTTGTATTCAATTTTGAACTTGGAAAATTCTCGCTGGACACCCTTTACAACGTAACCTCACTTCACAACTTCAAAAGAGTGTGACAATACCGCGTCCGTTCAAGTCTGATTGGAATCATAAGTGCACCAGAGCCCCGATTACGGTAACTTTTAACGTTTCCAATCCAGACACGCTTCTCGATTCTGCGATACGATTGGCCGTTCAACAGCGTACGTCAGCTGTTTTGACCAATCGTATCGCAGAATCGAGAAGCGTGTCTGGATTGGAAACGTTAAAAGTTACCGTAATCGGGGCTCAGATTCACTCCCGAAGATATCGGAACGATAAACGTCACCATCTTATTCACGTATTTCTTATATTCGGTTTGGCCGAAGCTACGGCTGGTTTTTGGCCGAAAACGAAAATATGGCCGAATGTCCATTTTTTGGCCGAAAATGGCCGAAAACGAAAACGAAAACGAATATTCGGTCGGTCACTACTTTTAATACTGCCCTTTGAGCTCTTTCAAGCTGGAGAAAGTGTACTTGAGCAGATCCTCCCCAAATGCAGATACAATAACACAAGACAGATTCACCTAGCGCTTTATAGATTTTAATCAGGAGAGGGAAATCAGCTACAGTTCTAAGGTTTTTAAAAACAAACATTAACTTTCTAATACGTCCGGTAATAAGTGACAGATGTGATTCCCAATTCAAGTGTTCATCGATCATGATGCCCAGATATTTGATGGTATTGGTACGAATTAGAATGGGGCAATTACATCGCAAAGGAGTGTTGGTCTCTATATTACAAGGGTAGGTGTGTATTGTCATCGAGAAAGTGTCATCAGGCCGGCCAGAATTAGTAATGCTAAAGCAGATATATTTGGTTTTGCTTGTGTTCAAAGAGAGTAAACTATTTTCGAGCCAGGTAGTAACCATTGAGAGGCCACTTTCAGCGCATTGCTTGACATTTTCCCATGAAGATCCATGAAATATGAGGGCTGTATCATCTGCAAACATCAATAACTCACCATTGTGTAATTGCATATTACATAGTTCATTAATGTACACAAGGAATAGCGTTGGACCTAAGATACTGCCCTGAGGAACTCCATAGGTACATGAGGCGGTATTGCTCATTTGCCCTTCGACTCGAACCATTTGATTTCGATCACTTAGGTAGCAAGAAAACCAATCAAGTGTGACTCCCCTGATGCCCAAATTCTCCATTCGTGAAATCAGTATTGGAATTGAGACTGTATCGAAAGCCTTCTGCAAGTCAAGAAATATGCCTATACATTTTTGTTTTTCATCTAGTACGTTATATATTTTGGAAGTTAATTTACTAGGATAAAACTAGAAGGCTGAATTTTCATTAGCTATGCAGGCATTGTAAAGACACGGTATATTTTAAATTTCATTCAATTTGAACCAGTAGTTTAAGAATTATAACGGGTCAAAGTTACTTAATTTTGTCACTCACTGACTGACTCACTGACTCACCGATCATCAAAACTCTAAGGCACTTCTAGCAGACCTAGAAGCTTCAAATTTGGAATATAAGTAGTGTTTGGTGTATGAATCAAGGAAAAACTAAAATATTTGGGGGCACGGTAGTGCAACCGCCAAGTCGAGTAAAATTTTTCAATTTCGGTCCAGTTTTCTAGATACATAACTGCTGTCTACAAAATACAAAAAGAAATGATATTTGGGGGCACGGTAGTGCAACCGCCAAGTCGAGTAAAATTTTTCAATTTCGGTCCAGTTTTCTAGATACATAACTGCTGTCTACAAAATACAAAAAGAAATGAGATCCCATCAAAAACAATACTTGTCAAAAAAACCAAGTCTCGCAACTCAGTTGTTCTACGGTAAAAAGTTGTGAGATCCATGTAATACCAAGTCCAGGCCAGGAAATCTTTAATTAACGTTTTACATAAATATATTGACTTGGCCATCGCATGAAAACACGTGTAAATTAAATTATTTAGTGCGATGGCCAAGTCAATAATTTATGTAAAACGTTAATTAAAGATTTCCTGGCCTGGACTTGGTATTACATGGATCTCACAACTTTTTACCGTAGAACAACTGAGTTGCGAGACTTGGTTTTTTTGACAAGTATTGTTTTTGATGGGATTTATTATAGATGACCAGCAGTAGTCAAACGTCCGTTTTCGCTTGCAGATGGCTGGTGCGCGTGGTGGAAGACGTGGCGGACGGCGAGCTGCGCACGCGGCAGGGCTGGGTGCCGGCGCGGGTGCTGCAGGAGGCCAGCACGCCCGAGCAGGACAAGACCGCCTTGGCTGCGAGGAGGCAGTGAGTAGCTACACCAGTATACTAACTGTGAGGATATACCAAGTGGAGAAGTCATACAATTCCCATATGATTGAAACAGATGAGATGAGAGACGGTGTTTGCAAGTTATAAAATTAGTTCGATAATAATAATAATAATCCGCCATTATAAAAATAAAACCCAACCAACAAAATCAGAGGTTTTTTTTTGGATAGTTAACCTATAATAGGGCCCGCGATGAATATAATGGTAAGTGGGTCTACTTGTCATTAGGTACATCACATAAGTTACGTGCACGAAGAAACATAGGAACCTCTGAAATCTCACGCTGCATCCTGATTACTATACATTATGAAGTCTTAGTGGCAGACCAGACTTGGCTGACACAAAATCCAAAGTGACTTTTTATGTGGCGAAAGAAAAGTTTGTAAATAGTCAAACAATAAATCCTCAAATAAATCAAATCTGACTAAAACAATCCTATCTCCAATCCCATCTGCAGCGCGTCTTTCATCTCGCGGTAACGCGGCACATCCACTTTAGTTCATTAGCGAATAATTGCCGAACGTACAAGTGTATTTTTAAATAACAGCCGTTTACATCGTGCGATCCATCTTGTGGGCCGCGCGTCAGCTGCACAATGGAAAGAAATACAGAAGCACCATTCCTCACCCCCTTCTTGATCAATGGTCAAAAAACCGCTTGAATTGATTCGGATATATTTAATAGATATAGTTTCCGTAGATTCTCAGCATATTTGTCCTGTAGGACAGAGGTTATTGAAAATACTCATGTGGTGGTTCTTTAACACGATGATTGAAAAAGTTGCTTTAGACCATCCTGCATCCTGCCATAGAATATGATGACATTACCAAAACATGGATTTTGAAAGAAAAACAAATGCCTACATTAGTTTTGTTTTAACGAATCCCACTGCTGTAGCCCCCCATTGTTATTTGTATCACTTCCCTGACCAGGAACAAACATAAAGTTACTAATCCTTATTGCTATGGCAATAAAATTTATTTCGCTGTGCCATTTCCGCCGCTCACTGTACAGTCGTAAATCCATGAACTAATTACTCCAAATAAAAACACGAAGTTAAGCCCGCACTTAATAATGCGGTGTCTTTGACGAAGAGAAACGGTGCGCACATAAATAAAGCATTATTTTTATATTGGGGCTACTGTAATAATGTTTTAGTGGCCGTATTATTTATTTTTGTTCTTTTGAATGCGTTTGTCACATCTTTCTCGGTCATAATCACGAAGCCTATGACCGAAGGATTTCGAACAGAGAAAAAAAGCGTTAGTTTTTGAAGCAGTTCAGCTGAAGTTCGTTCCATACAATTCATTGGCGAAAGATATCCTTCACTTCTCTTGTATAGTAGAGACAAGTTGACCTAATCTTTTACCATTTAACGCCATTTCAGCCACCGCCACGCTCTGGTTAGAAAAACACCTGGATAGTCCCGTTTAACCACCTACTAGGAATCGTACCTAATAATATAGAATGACCTTATTAGGCCACACACTAAAAGGCTAGTAGAGAACGAATCTAGTAGATAAGGAACCTAGTAGATAACGAATCTAAAGCCTGGTCCGTGAGCACGTAGAATCCCGTCCAATGACCCCAAGCTACCCATCCCTATCGCTCGCGCGTAATTATGTTGCTGTCGCGCTCGCACACTCACTGCGGGCGCCCGTCGCACAGTCGCGACAGCAACATAATTACGCGCGAGCGATAGGGATGGGTATTGGACGGGATTCTACGTGCTCACGGACCAGGCTTTAGTAGAGAACGAACCTAGTAGAGAACGAACCTAGTAGAGAACGAACCTAGTAGAGAACGAATCTAGTACAGAACGAACCTAGTAGAAAACGAACCTAGTAGAGAACGAACCTAGTAGAGAACGAATCTAGTACAGAACGAACCTAGTAGAAAACGAACCTAGTAGAGAACGAACCTAGTAGAGAACGAATCTAGTACAGAATGAACCTAGTAGAAAACGAACCTAGTAGAGAACGAACCTAGTAGAGAACGAACCTAGTAGAGAACGAATCTAGTACAGAACGAACCTAGTAGAAAACGAACCTAGCAGAGAACGAACCTAGTAGAGAACGAACCTAGTAGAGAACGAACCTAGTAAGGTAATCACCTAGTACTGAACGAATTTAATGGGAAATAACCTAGTATAGAACGAACCTACCGGGATCTATGCCGTTTTGACCGCCCAACTGTCACTTGCGTCAGCGCGTGAACTGGATCACTGCGCGCTTCGATTTGTATTCTAAATCGAATATGCTATAAACACCACAATGATTTGTTTCGTTCTCGGAATTCGGACAGAGTTATTATCGAGTTGTCATATTAATTTTTATTAGTTTGTTCGTAAGTCGTATATCTCGTATACTTACACCAAAACTCTGATCCACTGTGAGAACTGGCGGACGATAACTCAATCACCGCCAGTAGGCCCAAATTATTATTATCTATCCATTCTATTTAACAGCACAAAATACTTTAGTTTTTCTTATAATTTAAATACTATGCTTTTCCATCTATAATACCTGTGAAATACGCTGTTGGTTTTCTTACAAAATAACTAAATAAATACCTACTCCAGACCACGTGTACTGAAATTACCCTGATTCTCCAGAGCACTCGACGTGGCCATAAAACTCAACAGTCCGTGGTACTCCGTGCTTGGCACTGCTTGCCTCAAGGGTTGACTCATTGCTAAATGGTGGCCAATGGTTGATGTTGATGGCTGCATGAGTCATGAACGGTCGTTAGCTTTTTCGCAATCCATAAAAACAGAAATCATATTCTCGAAACATAACAATTCCAGGTAATTCCCGGTCAGCTTTTATAAAAGAACGTAGGTAAACGCCAGGTTCACTAGCTCTTAGGATGGATTCGATCAAACAAGACTATAAATTAATTTCAGAATAAATCGTCAGTTTTGACATATTTCCCATACTGAAACTGTCAATGCGCCAGTTATACCAGGAGTTATTCTCGGTTAAAAGTTAGGTCGAATCGGGCCTTAGTCTAATAAACTCTTAAAATTAAACCTTATTGACTCAAATATCTCTTAATACGGTTCTCAATTCGGTTGTTTTTTTTTTCAATCAACGCGTCTTACTGGAAACGTTGTTGGCATGAATGGCATCTGTATTATAAAGTCTTTAACATTTCCTTAAGCAAATTGTTCCCTAACAGCTCTGGCCCAAAAGCTTAATCGTCACACATCTTAAACTTCTCCAGCGTCCGTTTCTTTAAATGTTTGAGGAAGCCATTACATAAAGTAAGGCGGCTGACGCACCGCAACGTTGTGAACCCATAACAATATGGCCGACCTGTCTTCGGCTGACAACACATTTACGTCGGTGAATAATTAACTTTTTAAAAAAATAAAACCGACTTCAAATGCGTGAACACAAAAAAAAACTAAAAATTAAAAATATTGCGTATAAAAAAGTTCATCCCCAATTTTCCACCCTTGGGGGTTGTTTTTTCTATTATTAAATTTAAATGGGACCACCCTGGCTTGAGGTATTACCTATACGCCGAAAAAAGATTTGTTCAAATCGGTTCATAATTGGCGGAGTTATCGCGTAACAAACATATAAAAAAAAACATACGGGTCGAATTGAGAACCTCCTCCTTTTTTGAAGTCGGTTGAAAAATCCAGGGCACAGTGTAGTGTTGGTACAGGTGTCCCGATTTATGGGACGTCCCGCATTTTAAAAGAGTCCACATGTTCGGGTTATACGAATTGTTACAAATCTTGAATTAATTGGGATCATACGTAAGTACTTAGCAATTAAATTTATAGATTTACACACAAGCAATTTGTGTAAATTTGTTTAGAAAAAAAGATTTGAATAGATACAGGTTTAAGATAGATTACATATGGTTGCATACATTTTTTTTTTTGTTAAGAGACACCCTTATTTATCCCGCTTTGGGACTTAAAAAACTCAATTAATTTAATCCCCTGTCCCGATTTTTAGCGCAGACAACACTCGTCAAGGCTTATCAAAATCTGCGTGTCACTCAATCTTCCTTCCTCATGTGATTCCTTCATTAAACGGGTACAGGGTTGTTTTTTGGGGAATTTATCGCAAATGCGCAATGAAATACCAAGTTATTCAGGTTAGCGACATCAGGCCGTCATCGGGCGGCCTTACGGCCTTCCGCGTCAGGCCGCAGAATTATAATGTACTTCGTGTCAGACTGTACTCCTGTACAAATAACCGCGTTATTCCTGATCTTTATTTAATTAAAGGTAACAAAGCAACCCTTTGTTGTGTTATTGGCAAAGCTCACTTTGTTGCGTCCCATATATCATTCTTTTGTTAGTCAGCTCTCAAATTAAATGAGAAACAAATATGGAAACAACTGAACAAATTGGAACAACACAGTTGTCTTAAGAACTTTATTAATCATTAACACTGAACAAAGCTAAACGCTTAAAAGTTGTTTAGCTGTTCGTAGCAAAACTTTTTAAAATCTGAATATAATTTTGCTCATTGACATCATAGTTTAAAATACTCGTCTCTACAAATCTCGTGTCGTTCAACTAAATAAATAATTTTAGTAACTACTGGTCTATTAACTGAAACAATTACATTTTCAATGATCTGCTCGTCTATAGACATGAGCAAAATGCTAATAGGTATTTCGGCTGGCAACGTTGCCATATTCACCGGTGGAATTCCCCATAAATTAACCACTCCACTAATTTGTCGCACAATATTGTTGTAACAGTAAACCTCTCACATTAATGCGGTGATAAATGCCGATATTTCTTGGCCGGGGCTGCGCTGGTGATAAATAAGCCGATGCAAGCCAAGCTTGCTGCCATTAGTATCTGTTTCACCACCACCTGATCGGGTGCCAGTCGTTTAATTTATTATCATGTCTGAACAGAGAACACCTTGGTTATAGGATAAAGTTAACTAGGTTTTGTTTGTGACTCCGCTTTAAATAAGTTATACTTATAGCACCTATAGCATCCGACAATCAACTATCCTGCAGTGACGTCACTCTGTTCTGAAGTGACTGGAATATCTATGATTTCATAGAAATGTGTTCCTTCAAAATGACCTCATCTCTAAATCTCTAATGCTAAATATTGATAATTTAATAGTAGCTAAAAACTGATTATAAAATGTGTTCTTTGAAAATGAACTCATATCTAATGCTTTTGCCAGGAGACACGTGCCCATTGCATGTTATTCTCAAAATATCTTAGTAATTTTCGGATAGTTATGTAGGTTTATTCGGCTCTGCAATACAGAAATGGAAACACCTGAGAGTCGAATCCAGAACTTTCTGATCAAGATATTCAAACTATTCAATCACTACCACACCACACTACACACTTATTATGCATAACATAACTCTCCTTACAGAGGGTTCAAGGCTGACTTGCGCGCTCCTAAGAGCAATAAAGAATTTGACGGTTATGTATCCATCTAAAATCAATAAGCATCTCTGAAAGCAGTTGCAAGTTGTCTCCCCACACCTGCAAACGCATTACGCTCCAAAATAGCCACTGCACACTGCACATGCACGGATATTAACCTAAACCGGCGGTTTCCCTACATTAATCACGGCAATTACTCGCTGCGTCTAGTTGGCGGCGTCTGTGCATCTGTTCCAAAAGGTGACAGAATGACTACATACTCTTGTGTCCAGAAACGGCGTGACAAATTCGTCCGACGTCCAATTAGGAAAATTCTTGATGACTTCCTTTACTAGACACAAATCATTCATCATCATTCAGCACCATAAGTCTAACTACATTTAAAGTAATCTGTGTTCTTATTCTAAATCTAGACTAACAAAATAATCTTTGAAATTGCTACCTCCAGATTCAGTCAGACTTTCCAGAAAGAGTTTGACATTTCTATTATATCGAAAATATCTCATTTTCTATAAAACTTTTGACTAGATCTGCCCATTCAGCCATGTTCTTTCTTCTTGGCTCCTCTAAACTTATGACCTAATTATGTATTTCTTAAGACACTTATTTTAAGATACGTTGTACACTGGTGGTGCTTTTTCCTGTAACAATACCTATAGTTCTTGCAACTTGTGAAAACAGTACGTGTACGACGTACGTACGTACATGCACATAATGATAGTGTAATGTCTGTCAAAAGCTTTTGAAAAATGAACAGTAGCGAGCCACCACAATGTAAAGCTCACTCGCCTTCGTGAATTGAGAATGTTACTAGGTATGCAAAATCACTTGAAACCTTTTTTACAGTTAAGCTTTTACATATACAAATACATTTGTTTTTATTTCATTCAAAAATACCCAGTAGTTATGATTATATAGGCATTCAAAGTTCGCTTAAAAATTGAGTCCCGCCGACGGTCACGTGACCCCGCGTGACGTAGATTCACAGTGTCCGCTCACTAGAAAACGTATATAAACATACTTAAATACATTTTTTTTTGTAAATACATACATATTATACATATTAACACTCAGACCCATCACAGAAATTAAAATTGAACCAAATCCAAACTTGATGCGATTGTGTCGTTTTATTGCGAAGTACCTTCAGCTCCATCATCAGACCCTGATTACTATATAGAATTGAAGTACTCGTCAATACAAAACGAACGAGCCCAAACTCGATGGAGTTAAGTCGTTTTATTATGGAGTTCCTATGGCCACCTTCCAGCTCCATCATCAGATCAGCTCCATGTCATCATAATATTGCATGGTCATCCAAATTACATGTGCATGCGAAATTTCAGCTTAATCGGTGGTCCGGAAGTGGGTCTTAATTCAGCTTGCAAGATTCCACCCATACAAATTTGAGCCAGTCACTGTAATATGACGTCACGCGCATAAAATGGCGGGCCGGCCGCCGCCCGCACCTTTAAAATTCAATATCTTGGAAACTAATTGACGTATCGAAATAATTCTTTCACATATATTTTTTATTTTTAATAGAGAATACAAAAAGCTAAAAAACAAAATTAATGAACATTCTTCATTGCAAAAGCTATACCTACTTGCTTAGATATTATTTTTCTTTATTAAACTAGGTATAACAAATAGTCTTTATTTGTTCTCTACATAGAATTTCATTCACGTTCCCATGCCGCCCACGCCCACCTCTTGGCGTGCCGTCCGCATATAATCCCTCTGACTCAGGGCTAGCAAATACCCTGATAATATATCGCTTTTATAAATGTCTTCGCCAATACGTCGTCTTTGCAAAATATAAAGAACTGACAACTAGAAATGACTGATCAAAGTTAGTAGAAACCCATAAAAATGGTGGCCAATTTCGTGTCAGTATTATTTACAGCCTCCTTAAAAGCTAAGGGAAAAGATAGAAACATATAATAGGCAGCTAAATAAGGCTAAGTAAGGCTGCAGCAACCAGTTGTAGTCAAGAGTACGTGTCAAGTTTGAGATCAAATGCCAATACAATAGATGGGCTATTTTCAAAATAAAAAGAAAGGTGCCTTTGGTAGGTACTTTTACATACGTGTCTTGAAAAGCTACAGGGCATGGTTTAGGGTATGACATCACTTTTTGTGCTCTTATTTCCTTCCACTTTTCTATTAATCCATCATATTCGTTTGCCTCTATGCTTTTGCCAATCACTGAGTAGAAACTCAGCCACCGAACCAGCCAGTCAAAGGAGCTTACGTGAGCTTATGAGCTTTAAAGCGATTAATCTGTCGTTACTGTTGGTCTTCACTTTAATGTGACAAGACCATTTTCATCAAGTAATTAATAAACAAGGTCGAAACGTTATATCATTTGAATTATTTCAGTACAAATGAATTCTTGACAACACATATTTCATCATTAAATATCTGAAAATACCGCTGGGAATTTCGCCCAATGATATAATTAGATCGAAATAAGTAATACAATAAATACTAGTACTGGAATCATAATAAGTGTAACTAATTTGGTTTTTCACAATGATGGACGGTCGATCGTCGCGCGTTCTATTTTGCAATGCCTTTTTTTTCAGTGGGTCCCCAAAGTGATCGATCGATCAAATGATATAAGATTAATAAATGAAACTTATTAATTAGCTGTATGTCTCACTCACGCCTTTGCCTTATTAAAAGAAAATACGAGGTTCTTTTTATTCGAATTTTGACGTTCCAAATTCAACTCGACACTGGCAATGTGCAAACCGCACGAAGTCTTATTTGAAAAAAGAAAAAAAGTTCAGACTTTTTGGCGGGAAAATGAAGAGTCATGTCGTGGTTTGACGATGGAAGTGATGTGAAAACCTCTTTTGTCCTTGGAGCTAAAATAATCAGGGTTCATAGCTCAATTTTATTGTTCTTTCCTAACCTCATGACAGATGAAAACTGTTATTTCAAAAAATACTTTTGCTTTCCCCAGAGCCGTGGTCCGCGAGCTGATCGAGACGGAGGAGGAGTTCGGGCGCGACATGCTGCAGGTGGTGTCCCGCTACATGAAGCCCATGGACAAGGCCACCACTCCTAAAGCAGTGTTTGACAACAGGGAGCTGCTGTTCTCCAACTTCAAGCAGATCTGCGAGTTTCATAACACGTGAGGTTTTTTTTCTTGATTTTTTCCTACTAGGGGTGATCGGCGAGTTGCTTATTGTTTGTTTTTATTATTTCACCAACCACGAGTATACTTACCATGAGTTTGAACACCACATTATTTAAAAATTAAATTCAAATGTCACGGACTTCTTGGAGTATGGTATATTAAGTCTTTGCCTTTTTCCTGAAAAGGAAAGAATAAAAAAAGTTCGAAATGTCACTTTTGGTTTGCCGCGTTTTTCCGTGGAGGGTAAAAAAGGAAAGCATGTCGATCTGTTTTAATGGTTTTAACATGGACCTATAAAAAAAGTCGGACGGATTCTCATCAACAAAATACTGTGACATTAGGATACACCAGCTTGCCTGTACGTACAGGCCGGCACGCACACATTCACACCCTGTTACACCACTTCGAGTGCAAACTTCACACAGTTGACACATTTAAGCAGCGAAAAAACAACACGAATACGACATGTCTTGTGTGATGAAATTGTGTAAAAACCGTTCTGTTCGAACAAACAAAAATTAAGGAATCACATTTCACAGGCAAAATAATAATCCAATCACTTATTTCCCGACATTAAAATATTGAAATTAATTTAAATCAAACGTCATTCACTCGAAAAAATAATACGTCAAAGACCAGTGTTCTCAGTTATTTACGTGGGAAAATTACCCGAAATATGGGAAATTAATAATAATTTTAGGACTTTTTAGTTATTTATTACGCATACTATGGAAATAAAATAATTTATCATAATAATTGTGTTTTAATGGGATATATTTTCATAGGCAAATTTGATCCTTCCCAAAAATGTGGAACTGCAAAATTCAAATTTTCTTACATTGATTTCAAGTCAGTGTCAGGTTGTATGTTAAAAAAAATCTATCAGAGATAATAATAATATATTGATGATGCATAAGATTATGATTATAATGTACACAAGATTCGTAATTTGTAACTGCGTGAATCATTTTTGATCAACATTATGTACATAACTACATACCCTGACACACTGACTTGCAAACAATGTAAGAAAATTTGAACATTGAAAATTTCGCGCCTACCTCATCGCATTCACCTTTCATCCTTTTAAAATGGCACGGAATAATTCTGTCTACATTTCCAAGTAACATCTGCCGATCTATGTTTTTCTTAAAATAAATGGGTAAAATGTTTTGGCTAACATGGCATCCCTAAATTCACTCACACAATAGACAAACGCCAAAATTTTGCGTCACAGTTTTGTTGTAGCGCGAGTTCCGTCCGCCTTTTTTTATAGGTCCATGGGTTTTAATTTATTATTTATTATTATTATTTTGTGTTCTAAAGTGCAGTGAAGTGATAAATTTATAAAAACATTGAAATACATTGAATTTGAACGCGCGTCGAGCGTTAAGCGAGTTGTTGTATGAACAAATCGCTCTGGACCCGATGGAGTCTTGAAACCTGCTTACGTGAATACTTGTCTCCACTGAATCCAAAAAACAATAGAACTCAAGCACCTATGCTCTATTGTTCGAGTTACACATCAATTTCCACGTGAATTCATTTGTCACAAATAAACCCCAGGGGTTTGATTGCCATATTTTAAAGAAATCTGGGTATGTTAAAAATTATTATTTATTATTGTTTTTGTAATTAAATAGAGATAAAATTATAATTCACTCTCGGCGAAATTAACGGCATGTTATGTGTGATTCAAAGGTTTAGAAAAGCCTGAGATCATTAGAAAAGTTGTCCTAAGCTGAACATGTCATGTATTGCGCACTTAATTTGCGATTGACTCCATTCAAAAGTTTTGTGATAACAATGGGAAAAGTTGCAGAATAATATGTCATATTGTCCATAATGAAATCAATTTATTTACCTCTGATTAATTAAGGAGGCTCTTGCTTCTGCAGTGAAGACTATTTTGACTTGATGATGACAATGAATCGATATTTGTTCCAGCGCATTGCTGGAGGGCATCAAGTACTACGCCGCGGAGCCACGAATGCTAGGGCGAGCGCTCCTGCGCATGGAGCGCGAGTTCGACAAGCACGTGGCCTACTGCCGCGACGAGCCGCGCGCGAGACACCTGCTGCACACCGACCCTGCTGTCGCTGCCTACTTCCAGGTCAGTACCACAGCACATCACGATGAACACAGTGGCGTCATCATCTAGCTAGGGCGACCGCTACTGTGAATGGAGCGTGAGTTCGACAAGCACGTACCACAGCACATCAAACTGAACACAGTGGCGTCCAGTACTAGTTCGACAAGCACGTGGCCTACTGCCGCGACGAGCCGCGCGCGAGACACCTGCTGCACTCCGACCCTGCTGTCGCTGCCTACTTCCAGGTCAGTACCACAGCACATCGAGCTGAATATAGTGGCGTCATCATCTAGCTAGGGCGACCGCTACTGTGAATGGAACATGAGTTCGACAAGCACGTGACCTACTGCTGCGACGAGCCGCGCGCGAGACACCTACTGCACTCAGACCCTGCTGTCGCTGCCTACTTCCAGGTCAGTACCACAGCACAGCAAGCTGAACACAGTTGCGTCATCATCTAGGGCGAGCGCTCCTGCGCATGGAGCGCGAGTTCGACAAGCACGTGGCCTACTGCCGCGACGAGCCGAGGGCAAGACACCTGCTACACTCCGACCCTGCTGTCGCTGCCTACTTCCAGGTCAGTACCACAGCACATCACGCGGAGCACAGTGGCGTCATCATCTAGCTAGGGCGACCGCTACTGTGAATGGAGCGCGAGTTCGACAAGCACGTGGCCTACTGCCGCGACGAGCCGAGGGCGAGACACCTGCTGCACTCAGACCCTGCTGTCGCTGCCTACTTCCAGGTCAGTACCACAGCCAGCTGAATACAATAGCATCATTGTCTAGGGCGAGCGCTCCTGCGCATGGAGCGTGAGTTCGACAAGCACGTGGCCTACTGCCGCGACGAGCCGCGCGCGAGACACCTGCTGCACACCGACCCTGCTGTCGCTGCCTATTTCCAGGTCAGTACCACTGCCAGCTAAATACAGTAGCATCATTATCTAAGGCGCGGGCTCTTGCGCATGGAGCGCGAGTTCGACAAGCACGTGGCCTACTGCCGCGACGAGCCGAGGGCAAGACACCTACTACACACCGACCCTGCTGTAGTTGCCTACTTCCAGGTCAGTACCACAGCACATCAAGCTGAACACAGTGGCGTCATCATCTAGCTAGGGCGACCGCTACTGTGAATGGAGCGTGAGTTCGAGAAGCACGTGGCCTACTGCCGCGACGAGCCGCGCGCGAGACACCTGCTGCACACCGACCCTGCTGTCGCTGCCTACTTCCAGGTCAGTACCACAGCACATCGAGCTGGACACAGTGGCGTCATGATCTAGCTAGGGCGACCGGTGCTGTGAATGGAGCGCGAGTTCGACAAGCACGTGGCCTACTGCCGCGACGAGCCGCGCGCGAGGCACCTGCTGCACTCAGACCCTGCTGTCGCTGCCTACTTCCAGGTCAGTACCACAGCACATCACGCGGAGAACAGTGGCGTCCAGTACTAGTTCGACAAGCACGTGGCCTACTGCCGCGACGAGCCGCGCACGATACACCTGCTGCACATCGACCCTGCTGTCGCTGCCTACTTCCAGGTCAGTACCACAGCCAGCTGAACACAGTGGCGTCAAGTACTAGTTCGACAAGCTGCACATCGACCCTGCTGTCGCTGCCTACTTCCAGGTTAGTACGACATCATTTCATAGACTTTTCATACTAGATGACAATGCCGTGGCGGATCTCCCGTCAAACCTTTCGTCAGTTCTGTGACAGAAAGATACGGCAGTGCTTGCTGAAGATACTAGGCATAAAAGCGTGATGCTGATCAGAGAACGCTGTCTGAAGCTTCTAAAAGCTTCCTGTCTAAAAGTTGTTTGGTCCCTTGGCAAAGTAAAATAGGTCAAAGATGTAATCACGCTTACGCCCTCTGCATCAATAGTTCGGTACTTTATTTTTAAAACAAGTCTCCGAAAAAGCGCCCTCTCTGTAGTTTTCATAAAATTAGACACACACATTACAGTGTTTCAGTTACGCTTCACAACGCCATCTGTACTTTTTGTTCACTGTTGGTTTAGATACGTACGTGCGATTGATTTTATTTTTAAACTTCTTTACGTTGGTCACAGATGTCGCTAGCTGCTTCAAATGTAGCGGACTTTCATAGAAACTGCCTGAATTCATATTGATAGAAGAGCATAAAAGTCATACTAAATAATACTCTTATATCGTTTTAACTCATTTTACCTATACCCTTATGCCCATGGATTTAAATCAAATCAAAATCATTATTCCTTGTCACATGATCCATGGATCATTCATAGCTGCATAAAAACTTATACTTAGGTGGGTTAGGTTTTCCTCCTGATTTTATAAGCCCCACATAATCTACCCTGCCCCGTAGGGTAGGTATGCAATTCAATGCATTTTTCCTCAGTTAAAAAAATCCGTATCAGCTGATAACTCAGCTTTTTGTCCAAGAACCCGAGTGTATAAACCCCTGTCAAAGCCCATCCCATCACATTCCACTCCCAATCGATTGACAACAGACAGTCGATCCGCTCCGTAGGATTAGTCTCGCTGACCGGCGCCCGCGCAGCCGGCTGCGTGCCAGTCCTAGAATAGTTCGCGTGCCGCGTATGATCGCTGTCAGCCGTCATCGGCGCGCATTAACAAATTGCCGCGTGATGCTGGAGACGATAGCTGGAGATGATTTAAATTCTGATATTTTCCAAGGCTCTTAAAATGATTAATTAGATCCCTGCATACTTATTTTTACTGAATCCAAAAACCTAGTTTCGTTCGTTTTAGCCGCAGCAGTCCACTGCTGGGCACGCCAAGGATTACCTCATTTCCACCTCGTTTACTAATAGCAAATTGCTTCTCATCTATCAGTTTAGCAGTTGACATCTTTAACTGGTGATAGATATTCATAATCTTAAAACATTAAACAACGGCACCGAAACTAATTTCTCTCTCAATGAATCTTAAGCTAAATTAAATACTCTGTATTCTGAGATTAAATACATAAATAATGATA
Source organism: Ostrinia nubilalis (assembly GCF_963855985.1). Lineage (NCBI taxonomy): Eukaryota > Metazoa > Arthropoda > Insecta > Lepidoptera > Crambidae > Ostrinia > Ostrinia nubilalis. Next base: position 1,640,240 of record NC_087088.1, on the reverse strand, counting down.
TGAGTCGGAAACGGGCGCCTGAATTTCATGGAGACTACATTCTCCGGGAGCTTATCATAGTGTGACTTTGTTTAGAAGTTATGGCATTTAATTATGCTCTTACTGAAAATGTAAATTACCTAATAAATAGATATTGGGTAGTAGTGACTGTTAAAATACAGTTCTGTTGGCGTAAACTCTTCGATCTGACGGTGTTTTGGCTATGAAATCTTGGCGGGTAGCTTGATGTTGCTCGTAATTTTAGAAGTGTTTATGGTCTATTTTATTCTGTCTGAATTTCAGGGAAACTCGATTATTTGTATCTGACCAAATTATTTCACAAGACTCTTAGCACATATTAAACGACGTCAAATTATACGCCATAGTTATAAATCATCTTGTTTTTGAAATTGTTTTTATTTTTAACTGACATGATACGTTTTTAAGGGATTATGACGTGTTTCATTCCACTGAATAGATTTTTTTTCATCTACCGTTTGGTTTAGTAGTTTCAAAGACAGTCCCAGCAACGGTCCTTTATACTGCTACGGAAAGTATTTAATTGTACTGAAGTGTTTTCATCTTACATTTGAAATGGTCAATCTCACCAAAAACATTTTCATGTAAAATGTGGTCACGACAGTAGAGCTAGAAGCTTGCTTGTAAAGCCAAGCTCTACTTGCTCTAACTTCACAAACTCTATCTTAGTCATAATATTTGGCATAGCCGTTAATAGATCTTAATAAAAACAATAAGCAATTACATTATGAATCATAATCATTTATGAGCAAAGTAAATAGACAATAGTGGTGCCCCTTTAAACTCTAGTTTGTCTATAATGGATGGCTACAAAGGCCGCAACCCGTGTCGATATGTTTACACGGCGGCGTGGCCGCATGCCAGCGGTTACCAGTTGACCTGCGAGGAATCTGATCATAACACGACGACATATTGCTAACGCAACCTTACATTGTAAACGTTAATATATTCTGAAATAAGGGAACTTTCGCGCCGAAGTTATGTTGTCCATGCCCAGGTATACACTGGCGAATATTAACCTTATTTTTAAGGTAGGGAGCAAAATAAGTGTTTCAATTATTTTTATCCATAAAACACTGTAGATTAAAAATGCACAACATTTTCTGGTAGTCATAAAACGTGTCATAGGACATACAAAGTAGAGTTAAGTTCACTTGCGTGATAAGTCAGTCAACTTAATAAAAACAAATGAAGGTTTGAATGAGCCACCATTTAGGAAAAATAGCATTGGTAGTATCACAGCGTGTCTAAAAGTGTCAGTATCACTGCGGGGCGTATTTACTGACCTTTCAAATCCAACTTGTCTTCCATGTTGAACCGAACGGGGCATGACGCCTTTTGCAATTCGTAAAATAGTCATCAACAGACATATACTAATGCTTCATATCACACCTACAGGCTTGTTACAACAGCCCACACGATAGATAAAGAAGAAAAATACGTAAATGAAATTATTGATGGCCTCCGAATAGTTGATCCTAGCCTAAAACTTAACCGGACAGCCGTAGCCGCGTGGCTCAGGAAAATTCTTCGGAAGGTAGAAATGACGTATTCAATGTGAGGAATTTCGACGAAAAAGTATTGTTCTAGTATTATGTCTTTAGTTTGTTTAGGCTATTACACAATATGATGCGATAAGTTGTAGTTGTCTTTAGCATTTCCCTTGCTTACGTTCCTAGACTGATAACAAAACATTGTTCACACACATTTTCACAGTTATTGATGACCTCTTAAAATAGCCAATCTGCGTCTGTGAGTAGCAATATGAATAATCAGTACGTCAACTTGCACATAAACTGTTAGTTCCCGTGCCTCCAACGCACTTCCCACCAGAACCCACGTTGAGGATCCATTCAGATTCAAGTATAATTATACTCAATGCTCCTAATAATACAATGCAGTTGCCACGACTTTTTCTGGAATTCGCGTACAGTTATTTTGGTACTTTTATTTATCTCATCCAACGTGTGCAGTCGTAATGTTGTTTGACTTGGCGCAACGTAGAGCTTGCAATTTAGCTTATAGCATCTTATGTATGTAGTTGCACGTATTCATTCATATATTCTAGGTAGACAGCTTTTGTTCACAGCTCTATTTGCATAGAGATTATCTTAGAGCAATTGAGAGAGTAATGTCCATAGTAGCCATCGGAATCAATGGTGACAGTGCCTCTAGTCTAGAGCAATTGTTTCGAGTTGAAAAGTCAGTCAGTGTTACTCAATGAGAACGTTGTCATCACTATCATTACTCGAAAGCGATTGCTACCATTGTCTACAATTTCAGTTCAGTGCAAACAATTAATTGACGTATTTTTCGCATGCAGCGTCCACGCTCCAATCTGACTCACGGCGTAGACATACCTTTCAGCACCGATGAGTGTAAAGTTGAAAATAATTCGGAATGGTGTTTTGTAAAAACGCAGACTATTATTGAGTTTTAAAGTCATCAAGAGTCATCGTGGTTTGTCATGCTGGTGGATACAAAGGCGTCTAAGAAAATGACATCACACAGCCTTAGCCAATTTCGGTAGGACCACTAGTCGTCATGGAAATCCGTAGGGAAAGCCTTTGTCCAGCTGTGGATGTTTAAAACGAACAAATCAATAGTTTTCTTGTCGTTTTCACCAAAGTCGATGACAATACTTGAACCTTCGCCCAACCGAGAGGAAATTTCGGAGCACACCTAGCGTCTCACGCAGACTGCTCAGCCAGCTGTCATCAACAAGGATCTCCCCAAGGTCTGTTTGGCGACCTTGCGGCAGCTGACCGTGGAGATAACGGCGACGTCACCGGAGAAATGGCGTTATCCTAACCCGGGCTAAGTTTAGAGGCGCGCGCGCAGGGCCACCGCCGCCGCAGTCGCTCGGAAGCCGCGCCCGCGCACACCTCGCCCGCTCCAGCGCACCTCGATCGACCACTCGCCCGAGTGAAGTGTGTGACTGTGATAGTGTTCTCGTGACTTGGACAACTTACCAACCCTCCGCTCAGGTAACGGATTATTATTAGCCCGAACTTCCAATGTTAGGTGTAGTGTTACAGCGTCGGGTTATTTCTAGGCGCGCGTGGGCGGTGCCGAAAGCTCGGCAATATTGTATTTTTCGCGTGCCGCCGCGAACGCCCCTGCGCGGCCGCTTTTCGAATCAGACGATGGGTGACCTTGACCTACTTTCACATGTGTTGTAGGGATTAGGATGCTATTTTTGACATCTTGCATCTTACTCTGTGCCTCTCATTCTGTTTTGGTTTCTGAAACTGTTGTTAAAAATATATTATCGTTGCTCAAAATTTCAACTTTTTCTTTTCAATGAAATCATCATTACAAGCTCAGATCTTAAACCTGAAACTGCATCTGAAAGCTTCTGATCTTACATTACCAAAAGATCCTTCGAATCATTCATTAATCCATACTTTTTTTTTTAATATGTTCCACTCTTTAACAATAACAGTTATTCAATATTTACATGAGCATTGCCAGCAGCATTCATTAGGTTGTCAAAATTCCAGAATACAGATTAGATCATCGATCTCGCATAAAGCTCGAAGGATGGCCGCTCGTTTCAGTTCTGTTTTTGATGAATGATCAGGCAGGTTGTGGCCATTACATTTCTTTCATGAACAAACAAATTAAAGTGAACATTCAATCTGCTTTGAAACAAAGCATTACACATGATAGATAAGTAATTTCCCATTCCCACCACAACGTTTGCCACAAACCAAAACAAATAATTATATTTTGCTATTTTATAAAAACAAAATGAAGAAAGCAGAAGAATATTAACTCCTGTTCTATCATGTCATGATTGAACTGCTCCGTTGCTTCAGCTTTCACCTACTTTACGTAAAGGGAACAGATGTTTTTCTATCCATTTGAACCTTGACCGAAATTAATGTCCGTTTCAAAATGAAAAATGTTGAATACTGTCAGGTTGTCTCACAGTTTTCACTAATCATCATTGAACGACCCACATAGACGGTGGACTATCAATACATAACTTTTCAACAAACTTTAAAAGCGCAAAGTACGAGCTTTCTCCTTAATCACATTCACTTTACATTGGACAAACATTCATTGAATATCCTAAAACTAAATTAAAGAAAACAACAACACTGGTAATTTTTTATGAAACGTTATATTGTGCAGTATTTTGCGGTACTTAGTTTGAAGATAACAACTCATTAAAAAGAAAACATTCACACCTGTTCTTTTAAAAGCTTTGTTTTTCTCTCATGTTTTCCTTATCCAAACATTATGATGGATCCGTACTAATTACCTACACGTTGTTATTCTTGGCTTTTTTGCAATATCAACAAATGGAAGTTGAATAAGTATCACATGTGTGAATTTAAATCTTCTTTCAACACCTTACGGAAACAGTTGTTATCGCCGGACAATTTATGAAAATGCAAACAAATGAGAACATCTTAACTTTAATGATAGCCAGTTCCTCCGTGGTTGAGGATTCCGGGTGAAGCTCGCTTCCACCTTCTGCCTGATCATCACTTACCATCAGGTGAGATACAGGCCAAGAGCTTCCTCGTTGTGGATAATAAAAAAGATATGGTCACCTCCAAAAATCCCAATGCTCAAAGCAAACAATGTGATTCCCGTTCGTCTCTTTTGAAGTTATTTACTCACAAATTTAATTTTACATTGAATTTTCATAATAATACGCCAGCAACTGTAAACCAGTTAGCTTACATGTTTCATAAAGTGAATTAACATTTTATGCCAAAATTATACAAAGAATTTACGAATAGATCTCACTAAAGGCAATTAACTCGATATATTCATATTATGTTATTATTTTATAAGTAAAACTATTTCAAAACTATGATAATAAATGAATCTTGAATACGTTCCAAAGCCAAACGTTTTACGAATGTATGATCAGCAAAATACTTTAGTTATGACTTTGAATACTGCTACAATTTATCGTAGTATGATTGGAGTCAAGAGCGATCTCGGTCGTTCATAAAAACCAGTCTATCAACATTAATTATTATGACAATTAAAGTTAGAAAATGCTTATTTCTGTGACAACCTATAATTTATTCAGAACATACAAAGTATCAAATAAATAAATCACTATACACGAAAACAAAAGGCAAGCTCATATTTACATTAAATCCACATCAAAAGCTTTGTTGCATCTTCACCTCCGACTCCGAACTACGCCGTAGCAAAGCTCGTAACGCGTGTCAAGGCGATCTAATTCCGTAGTTACGAGCGCGCGCGGTCGCTACGAAGCGCGCGCGCATAAAACGCTCGTTCCGCGGATTTAGTTCAACGACTTTCTGTTTATGCACTTTGTAATGACCGACATCTGTACCTTGTATCTTTGATTTAATTTAATCTGATGTTATACGAATTAATACTGTTATTCATTAAATTCAAATGTTCGCATTCTACAAAAGTCACAGAAAAAGTTATAAAATTGACAGTTCACATGCACAACATAGGCGTTCTTTTAAACGTTTTCTTCTTCATGTCTTCATAGCAAATTAGTAAGTTCTTTCTGTGAATAGTACAGTCGCAGAATGAAAAGGTTCGTCACCTTAGTGTCGGTTTTCGCTTGCACTAGGTACTTACTGTAAGAGTCAAACCTGCCAACATAACAGTGCAAGAAACAGTGCTGCTAACATTTAAATAAATATGACATTTGCTAACGAATAAGGTTTTGCTTGTTTATTTTTCTATCCCATCAGTGCAATGCAATGATGACATTGACCAATTGACAATAGTTATTTTCATTTTATAAGAAATAATAATGGCAGGTTGAACCAACAAGAAGGTTTTAGTTTATCAATCATAATAATCTTCTTGACAAGATAAGTCGTCAAACAACTTTGATCTGAATAATTTTGAACTTTACTGACGAACAGTTAAAGATTATTTTCTCTAACTCGAGATTATTCTGTAACATAGTTTCAAAAGGTAATATGTGCTCGCGATTCGTTGAAGGAATCAATTTGAAAACTGACGAACCTTTTCATTCCGTGACTGTACATTGTGGAAAACACCTGTCGTCTAAACACACATGCGAACCATTCTGTCGGCGAAACGTCCATAGGTGAAACATTCTGACGATGAATCTTTCAAACGTCCTATTGATGATCAGTCCAATGAAGTAACGACTGTAGGTGAATCGATAAAAGTCATTTATTTTCAGAACAAAAAAAAAGTAATAATTGGTTTTCTCGTTCAAAAAAAAACAACTCAATTTTCGCGACGATAACAACTGTAGTACTAAATAAAACAAACAAACAGTAACTACCCAAAAAATTGCACACTGCTGTCACCGGAAAACTGATTGTTAACCCAAGTACCTGTCAATTAAGAACCACCAACAAGTGATTACATGCGCTGCAGCAAGCCTAATTGCCTCGCCCGACTCGTATGATCAATCAGCCGCGCGCCGTTGCATCGGAAGCGCTGTCCATTCGTCGCATGTCGCGGTAATTGCTTGGCACCGGACCAGGTGATGCAACGGGTTCACAGCACTGTAAACAATGGATCTCTTATCCAAGTGTTAGGTCACTTCTTTACTTCCTTGGTAAATATAGGAAAGGGACAAGACTTCAACCTTAAGCAATGAGAAAGTATCAACCAAAAATCTTTTGGCACACCATTTTGAAAATACTTTATTTGTTGCAACTCTAACAAATACGATTTTACCTAGGTAATTCTTTCATTACTGTTTTTTTTTTGTGGTTTTTAAATTAGTCAGTTTTCCTGTTATATCTCCTCCCTCTGTTAGTTTCAAATATTTTTTTCTAATTGATGGTTTTATTTAAAATAATCCTCTTTTGTGTGCTCGTAAAGTGAAAACTCATGTTTCTGAATGAAATGCATAGTTAAGTTTCAAGTTATCAATAAATAAAGTGTTGATTACATTTAATTTATTAAATATTAACATTATATCGAGTAAGCATCACTTCAATTCGCCCTTGCAGAACTAAAATTCTGAAACAAGATTTTGTTGACCCAAATATTTGGTTGAATTTATTTCGTCCGGAGCGTTCTTTGCCAAGGTTACTCAGGTTGAATACTATGAATTATTTAGATTTTAAACTGGTTTTGAAAATGTACCCGTAACTGGTCTAGTCATGAGATAGAATCATGAATGGAATTGTGCACTCTGCAGCAACATTTTTTATTTTCTTTATTTTTTCTGTCAGTATATTCTTGAATTTTCTCCTCATTATTTTCTTTTTCTCGTCTTATTTCGATAGTCATTTGTTTATTATTCCCAAAATCAACCAACATACCTTGGTTCTTTATGTATTATCAGGCCTGTTCATCTCCGCGAGTTTACATCGAAAACAAAACACGCACGATGGCCCACCTACAAGATACTATTCGACAAGGCCTCACATACGAGCGAACATTGACTCACGCACGCGTATTCTTGTGTATGGTGGAAGAAAATAAAGAAAATGGTGTACTAAATACTGTGCAGTATTTAACTGCCTAAATAATAATAAAAACACAAAATGTACTTTTTTAAGTTGCCTCAAGACACTGAGAGGTAAATAAGTAGTTAATATTATTCATGATAATTCATGCTAAATCATGTATTTCCTCCGCCATTTTCCGCAGTTTGGCACCTCACGTCACATCATTTTACCAAAGTCAGCCCTATAGCTTCGGCGCAGTGCCGATCACTGACGATTGTCAACAAAATGGTGCTTGACTCTTGAGACAGGCTAAATTACACCATATTGTTAATGACATTGAGCATACATTTTTTTAAATACCTTCGCGAAGTAAAACTTCTGTACTTAGTACTTATTGTTATTCTGTGGTATTATGTAGTGAAAATTTATTTTATCGCATTGAATACAACTACCATTTTACGGCACGGGGTCTTTACGAGCATTATTTAAATAGATGTGATTAACTGTTAATAAATGTGTCGTTCAAAATAATAACCCTTGTTTTATCGCTGAACAAGATATAGGAATAGGATGAAGGCAATAAAGAATAGAGTTTATTGTTCCTTAGAAGTTACTGAATACGTACAAGTTCTGTGTGCCTACCATGAGTTTACGTTAGGTGTGCTCGCTAGCGACTGCGTAAAAAAATGACATTTAAATGTATGACATATTGTGCAGCGCCCCTAGCGGCTACTTTCAAGAAATAAAATCTTCATATAATTTTTTGACGTATTCGCTAGCGAGCTCACCTAACGTAAACTCATGGTAGGCACACTGATCGTAAAAGTAACTTTTTTACTTTCCGTTTGTCCAGGGCTTGGCGGAGAACCTCGGCGACGACAAAGGCATCACCGAGCACCTGAAGCTTCCCATTCAGAGGATCAACGACTACCAGCTTCTTCTTAAGGTAAATACCTACTTGACATCTCTATCAAACTTTTAAGTAGACAAAATCTGGAAAATTGTTACATTGTGTCATAAATAGCTATTTAAATAGTATATTCTAATTATGTTATTATGCGAAGGTGATAATCAAAAACTGATCGATTAGAGTGAAAAAGTCCACCATACTCGTATGCCATTAATATGTTGCAAGAAACCGCATGAAACTTAGGTACCTAAGTACGTGTATAAAAGACAATGCCGGAAATTAGCGTCTTTTTTTTTTCGCGCGGCCATCGACCAAACCTTGTTTTTTGATTACAAAATAGTATAATAAACCAAACTTACTATGACATGTATACCTCTAAACTCAGTCTGAACTGAGTTACGAGCATTAGAAGTTTGATGATTTTCATACTAGATTTCTGCCGTCTATAAGCTAAAAGGCCGCTAAATGACATTTGGTCATTTTTCACTTTTTTAATGTAACGGTAATAAAAAAAAATTCTCTATCGATCTGTCTAGGAACGGTTATTCTATCTTTTACCGTTCTCAAGATATTTGTTTTCAAAAGGCAGCTAAATACAAAAATCAAAAACCTTACATCGCTTAAAGGTCGTTAAACGGCACAACTAGATTAGAAGGCAGCTATACTACTTTAACGTTTGGATCGATTGAACATTTTTACTATCAATGCTTAGCTATAAAACAGTTAATATTCAACAGTTAACTAAAAGGTAGCAAAAGTATTTTTGCGGCTTTTTAGCTTGGTTACGTCGGAGTATAATACCTGGCATATACTTAACTAAAAGGCGGTTATACGCTCTTACCGAACTAAAAAGCAGTTAAAATAATTTTGCGGCCTTTAAACGTTGTAGTGTTACTACTTTTAAAATTAATATACTATTATAGAAAGCCTTATTAGACCGTACGCAAAGTAAAATAAATATTTCCCTCTGTGTCTTGCATAACAAAAAAGCCGTTAAATAACAAAACATCGCTAAAAAGCCGCAAACTACCCATCTCGCTTGTAAGTATAGTTCACTTTGTGATACCGGACTATTATGTATTCTGTGATACCGGACCAAATTTTAGTATGTTCTTAAGTATGTCTGTCGGAGCCCATCTGTAAAACGTCTGGTCCCGGAGAAAAGACATCGTCAAAACAGCAGCTGCAACATTTTGATAAATGCAAAGGATTCTGATTCTATGAATCTTACATGCATGACTGTGGGGGGTGTCAAATGATACCATAACTGTTTTATAAAGGTATGATACGCAATATCAACTAAATAGTACAATAATGAAAATATTTCAAATTAAATGAAAATTACAGCTATAAAAACCAAATATTTTTAAATATAGCATCGAAACTATACAAGATAGACAAAAAATACATGTGGCAGACATAACAAGCTACTCATTAGCTATCCAAAGAATAAAACTGTGACTCGATCAAATTGAAAATGTCTTAGTTACATCGTTGTTAGTAAGGCGCTCCCTCTATTTTATGCGCGTGTAGTTTGTTAGTTTTAACTACTTTCAGTGGGAAATAAGACGAGTGAATGACAATATTGTATGTTTATAAAACTTATAAGAAAGAAGAAATGCCACAGTATTGAAATGGATATAATTAAAAAAAAACATTAATAAAATCGATTGAAAATACAAAAATAAATCAGTTTTTCCTCGAAATCGACAATAAAATAAACTTGCTAGTAACCACCGTTTATATTTTGTAATAAATAATTTAAAACTTTGCTTTGGATTAATAAGTACATATTTGTATCTAAGCTAAGTACCTACCTAAGCTTATAGGGGTCTTTATTTAGTTACATAATAGGCCAGTCAATGTCGACATCAAAACATCGTAAACACGCTTTTTTACAGTATTTATGATGTTGTTAGGTCCCTTTTACCTTTATTTGCAACAATGCGCCAAAATGTAACTTTGGCGCTATCTTCACTGTTTTGGGGAAACTACCACAAGAGAGCGTTTTGTCGATATCGTTGCTTCATATTTTACTAAATTTAATATAGTTTGCCACCGTTTGAAGTTCATTCCAATGCTCTTAGTCAATTTTTTTGGAGATACAGCAAGTCAAAGGAAATAATTCATAATACTGAATAACTCAGGCGCTTATTTCAGTTATTTTAAATATAAAAAATGTTTCCAGGGTTCTTTGTTTAATAGTTTTGTAAAGTCAATTAAATTTTCTACAATTTGAGCTTAATCTAGCATTCTAGAACCTTAAAGATATGCCTTGTCAGAGATAAAAATTTTTTTCGAAAGTAAACATCTCAGCACGGTCATTTGCATAAATCATGAGAGAGAAGTTGAAGAAAATATAATTACTTTTCATTTGATTTCAATAATATGGTATTTCTAGGTTTCATAGAAACATAAGTTTGCTCAAGAATGAAAACAGTAATAATGATAAAAACAGTGTACTGAATAATGTTGGTAATATATTTAAATTTTAATTTAAGAAACATAAAATACTATCATTCACTCGTCTCCTTTCCCACTGAAATTAGTTGAAACTAATAGGAGTACAGCTGTCTGGAGTAGAGAGCGCCTCACTGACAACTATGTAACTAAGACATTTTGAATTTGATTGAGTTAAAAAAAACCTGAATAGATAATGAGTTGCTCGTTATGTGTGCTTTACATATTTTCTGTCTATTATTTATATTTTCGAGACTGTTAATTGAAAATATGGACTTGAGATTTTATTTTGATAAATGTTTTCTTAATTGTAATTCAGCTGAGGTTATTACACATATTACAGCATTGTACACCACTTAATTACATTTAATTTGATACCCCACACATGCAAATAAGGTTGTTAGAACTAGAATAAAGGCAATTTTTAAAATGCTACCCTAAGAGAATGGACTATTTTATTTTGTAATCACCATTTCCGATAGTTTTGTGGAAAAAAAAGAACTTTTCTTTGCAAAAACTTAGTTTGATTTTATAAGTTAACGTTTAATTTTGCAGGATTCGAAAAATACAGATGTGGATAGTGCTAGCCTAAAAAGCAGTTATATGAAAAGGTTTAGTAATTAACTGCCTTTAAGTTATGCATAACTGTATTAAAAGTTGTTAAAAAGTTTTGGAAGAGAAGTTAAGCGATATCTACTTGGCTAGAAGGCGGCTATGTGTAATTAGCCGCTTTTTTGTTAAGGATATGTTAATAACTTCCTGTCTTTTCTGGCAGTTATTAATAAATCCATAACTTAAAAGCAGTTATGATTCTTTAGCCGCCATTTAGTTCTGCACACTTGAAGCAAGCCTTAAAATTTTACAAAGTTAGAAAGGAAAATGTGTATTTATTGAATTAATTATTAATATTTTACAAAATCAACTTACTTCATGTGAAAGTTGAAAAAAATACCTTTTTTTTTGGTATATGACAACATGACAAAATGTTTATAGACACTGAGCAGCATCGGTTTGAAAATTTTGCCGCTTTTTTCTGCTCTAGCTCAAAATTAGATTTTGTCATTTAGCGGCCTTTTAGCTTATAGACGGCAGATTTGCTTTTTGCGCGCAAGTTTTGTAAGAAATTGCAACAAAATAGTGACATTGTATGTGTGATCAAACCATACCATCCATTAAAGGCTCCAGACATCAGTATGCAGCAGAATCAGCGCAATAAAAAAATAGCGCAATATTTTGTTGCAATTTCTTACAAAACTTGCGCGCAAAAAGCAAATCTAGTATGAAAATCATCAAACTTCTAATGCTCGTAACTCAGTTCAGACTGAGTTTAGAGGTATATATGCCATAGTAAGTTTGTTTTAGTACACTATTTTGTAATCAAAAAACAAAGTTTGGTCGATGGCCGCGCGAAAAAAAAAAGACGCCACCTTCCATACAAAATCTGGCATTGCCATTTTAATCTCAGTTTTCAGTTGGCTGTAGTCGTAAGTCAATCAGTAAATTTTCGTTACATTTCATTTTAATTTCATATGATAATTTGTAACAAAATACTTGACTGACTAAACTTCACAGCATTCGTCTGCGTGCGTCAGAGTGCGTGAAGTAAACAGCAAAGGCCCACGTGCTAGCGCCGATTATACCGTCAGTGTGTAGGTTATGTACAGTTTGTACAGTGTACGAAACTTGCAAAATTGTTGTTTACGTTACATACGGAAGCTCGGGCAGTCTCTCAAATTTCAATTAGGAATAATTGCACTGCTCTGTCGGATGATAATCGCTCGTCTCTCCACATTAATTGAAAATACATATTTCCTTACAACAACATTGTAGTTGTTTAAAGTCTTGGTACACCAAACTACCAGTTTACTTCGAATCTCTTAAAGCGGAAACACTATTTGACCGACACTAAAAGGCGTTCCGAAGTAAAGATTAACGCGACCCATAAAAATTGGTTTGTTGATATTAAATAGTCAATGTGTGGTACCTATTACTCTAATCCACACAATCCAATATTATCATCGCACTGGGTCATTGACCTATAACGAGCATAAATTAAACAATATACGACCGCAATGCTCACAGCAATCGAATAAAAAGCGCGCACGAGTGGTTGGCACCCGCTCCAGAGACTCAGCCGGGTTAAAGATAGACGACTGGCGGCTAACACTCGACTCTAAACCTATTTGTTTAGACCATAAGACATACTTTCCGATCTGCTTTCTTTGTGTTAAGCCCTGGGGATGACATCACAGGAAACTACGATAATGATTCATTAAGGATTTATAGCGAACGCGTTTTTACGTTAACAATTGCGTGTGCGCAAGAATACAGATTGAGGCGGAAACGTGATATGCTTAAGAAAATACAAATGTTCGCACTACGCTAGTGACAGGTGACAGTGAAATAACAAAACTGTCAGGTTTGCAAAAAGACTTTGTTTTCTTACAGTAAGTAGTTTAATGAAAAAAATCTAAATAATAGTTTCTCAGCTTTTCTTAAAACTACTTAGGGTAAACCGTATAGCTATTGCCCACTTAAAGATTTCAAACACATTGAGATGAAAAATTAAAGAAAGTATTTTAATTATCGACCATTTATGACTTTTTTCTTATAACTCAATAAACTTTTAAACAGAATATTAACAGTTTTTAGTTAAAACTTACGTAACTTAGAAAATATTTAAATAAATTTAAAATCCTGCAAAAAGTACAGTCATTGCCCATTGCTTACACTAATTGCCCACATCAAAGCACAGTTATTGCCCAGTATCTTAAAACAAAATAATCAATTTTAAAATGACAAAATAGGCTTTAAATAAACAAAACAAAACATTAAACTTAAATTCTAGTAGTACAGTTTTCAAAATTTCAAAATAAATTGCGTTTGGCCTTATTAACATAATATTATCAAATATTTCTTGAGCTGATGTTGATGAGTCAGAATCGGTAATCATCTACTTCAAAACATAGATGACGCAAAAATTTGAATTTTATATGTAAATTTTATATGTATTTATTTTTTTATCTTCTTTGATATCAGTTCAAGTGGTTGCTCAGAATGTTCAATTAGCTGTTGGTTATTCTTCCCTAAAAGTGTATCTATTCCCTTACAATTAACATTTTCACTAGTAGATTTAACGTAGGATTTTCATTTTTTGTATCAATTATCAATTTTTTCAAGCCAAACCATATTTTCAGCTATCTTGTACAGCTTCGATCGCTTTTTGCAAATTTTCTATGCTATATTGAAATTTTGGAGTCTTTGGCATACTGAAAATGAAACATTAAAAGCCATTTCACTATTTATGCCTGTAAATTGCAAAACAAGTCTAGCAATGAGCAACTTAAACACTGCTACTGCATGGTGGCAACACTCTAATAATAATTGGCCTGGGCAATAACTATACATTAACATATGGCAATAACTGAAATGATGGTGGGCAATAACTAAAAATATACAGATTTACGTGCAGTGATTACCCACCGTTAAAATGACCGTTAGAAATCAAATTTTATCAGTTATTTTCATTGATAATGGAGAAAACACTTATAATTTCATCATGACTATACACCATTAGTTGAACATTAAATAACTTGCAAAAAAAATTAACCTCTAAGCAAGTAATTCCTTAGTAAAATTGTTAAAGTCTTTACCTGTTTGAGTAACATTTTCACCCGTCTTGACAAAATCCGCCATAACTGTTTTTTTTTAGTGTTTCCTATTGTAAATTTTAAATCTACTGTACATTGATCTCGGAGCCATCTACTTAGTAAATTCAAATCTAACTAGAGTGATTCAATGTCAGCACCTGAGAATATTATTCTTAAAGCGGGCAATCACTACCAGTGGGCAATCACTCTCTGGTTTACCCTACATAATTTTAAGGGTGATAGAAAATTTGTATTATATTTTTTGCTCCCTTGAACAACTCAGATACTCGTAAATTTGCAATCTCTGAACATACATGTTGCTTTAGAGGAGAGCCGAGAAAACACCAACATCCGGTTGGAATGTTACCATTTTATCAGAGCAGCCATCATAATATTTGTATGAAATAATATCTATATTGTAATCCGTAGGATTAAACCCTAATTATTGTTGTTAGGAACTGGTGAAGTACTCAAAACGTCTCGGCGAAGACTGTACAGACCTCCAGAAGGCGCTAGACCTCTTCTTGTCTGTGCCCAACCGAGCCACAGACAATAAGTTCATCGCGAGCATCGAAGGCTACCGGGGGAACATCTACAAGCTAGGCCGGCTGCTCACGCACGACTGGTTCACCGTCTCCGACGCTGAAGACAAGCCCAAGGAGAGATACTGCTTCTTGTTTAAGGCGAGGATCTTGATCTGCAAGGTCAAGAGAGTCGCTGACGATCGGTCGGTGTTCGTTTTAAAGGATATCGTTAAGGCAAGTTTTACTACCACAATTTAGTATTAATACTTTAAAATAGCAATACATATTAGATGAAGCTTGTCAGAATGTACATACTCGTATAATCAATTCAGTTTAATGATGTAATTATTAATTTTTAATTAATAACTTTCTTTGGACATCCAGTTACCTCCAACACGTGTCGAGCTTAGAGCTAATAAACCGCTAATTATACGACTAATTAAGGCAGACATGTCAATAAAAGTCACATTACAACTTAATTTAGATAAATGTAATAGTGAAATGCTATAAGGAACTGCTCCTGATTCTGAGTTAAACGTTTTAATGTTCGCTCTTCGTATCTGTACGTCACGTTGACAATAACAACCGTCTAGATCTTCCCAAAAGTACACGCCAAACAGTTGCTATAACGCGAGCACATTGCATAATATGAAGTAATCTTGACATTCTTATATCAGAAATAGCACGAATTAAGACAACACATCTTGGAGTCTGTCCAAAAGTTGGTCATTTTACGCGTGTTTTAGCTCCCGGAGGTCGAGGCCAAGGATCGGCCCGGTGACCCTTTGAGGTTCGACTTGGTGCAGAGGAACCCTCCGCTGACCGTCACCCTCGCTGCCCATAAGGAGCACGTCAAGACCAACTGGCTGAAGGAAATCCAACTCAACGCCAGTGACGTCGGTGAGTTTGAGCATATTTGTGTGACATTTTGAGAGTATAATCGTAAAATTTGTGATATTTTAGCTTTAATGTTGCGGTATTTCATTGAACGTGGTAGCCAACGACTTTGATGTTGTGCATCAAAAATATGAGAATTATTCAGTTGTTTAATATTAATGTTTTGTAATCATTTATTGTATCTACTATTGCAAAATGGATGTCAAAATTATGTTAACGAAGTAGTGAGTCAAATGTTTTTGCCCTAACAGTTGCTCTAGCGGAACACGCAGCGGACGACCTCCAAGTCCTCTCTCCACCAAACGTCGCTTCCCCTGAACCCCCAGAAGACAAGAAGAAGAAAAGAGAACACACCGAAGCGGAAGCGGGACAAGAGATCCAAGAGAAACGGTCTCGAGTCGAAGAGGTCCAAGTCGCTCAGGTCGCCAGCAAGGAGGAGACCACACAATCTACCACCAAAAGAAAAGCTTCCATCGAAACTGAGGTCGCGACTAAGATATCAAAATCTGAAGTAACCGAAGTTTCCTCCGTCAGTGAAACACAGTCTGCCAAAGTCAGTAGCGTCAGTTCTACTGTACAATCATCGTCAGTAGTAGTTGAGAGTTCCAACCTTGTTGAGAGCTCGCAATCAGCTACAACACAAGAAACTGTCAAAGCAGCTACTGTCAAAGAAGTTAAGTCTACTACAGAACAAGACAAAGCAATTCAAAAAACTTCAGTGTCCAGTGCAGAAAAATCTGCTACAGTCGAACAAACTTCGAAGACAACTGAAGTTCAAGAATCTGCCAAACAAGCTACCGTTGAACAGAAGTCGAGTGCTACAGCCGTAAAATCAGTTTCAAGTAGCAAGGAATCTGTGTCTAGTGCAGAGAAATCTGCTACAGTCGAGCAAACATCAAAGGCTACTGAAAAAGTTCAGGAATCTGTCACGCAAGCTACCGTTGAACAGAAATCAAGTGCAACAGCCGTATCATCTTCAACTGTAAGTAGCCAAGAAACTCAACAAAAGTCTTCAGTTGCACAATCCATCGCTGAATCGGTGCAACAGACAACCGCATCTCAAGTTGCTCAATCTTCTGTAGTTGAGCAAAAAGTAGAAAATACTGCTCAGAAGGTAGAAGCAAGTGGTCAGTCTTCTAAAACTCAAGAAACTGTCCAGTCTCAAGTGACTGAGTCGGTCGATAAGAAGTCTGTAAGTGCGCAAGAATCTTCTGCGGTAGAGAGTTCGGTGAAGAGCAGTGTAGAAGTCAGCTCCACTGGAGCTGAGTCTGCAGAGAAAGTCTCCGCAAGCGGTCAAACTGTAACCACAGAGCAGACCGGGGACGACGAAATGTCGAGATATAGTCGCAGTTCGCGGCTCTCTGGAGGTAAGATATAAAGAAACTAATACTAAAGATTTTCATATCAATGTAGCGTGAGAGGGCTGCATAATGTCCCATAACATAAGTTACCTTTTCATTAAGCTTTCTCACAGCAATCTACTTGTATATTATGCAAAATAAAAACATCCAAATAGTAAATAATGTTAAGTAATGACTGGTATTACATGAATTACCTTTTTCAGAATACTCCAGTAGTAGTCGAAAGTTATCCAACTACGAATCGTCATCATCCGCCTACGAGAGTACGGGCGTGTCCTCGTACTCTCGGCGCGAGAGTGGTTCCCGCATCGAAAGCGGCAAGTACGAGACCGGGGGCTCCGTTGAGGGCAGTGCCCTCTCGCGCATCGAGTCCAAGTATTCCAAGACCGAGGGCAGCTCGGACTCCTACGACACCGCAAGCAAACTCGATAGCATCGCTTCGAAATACGGCATCGAATCCAGCTACGAAGCGTCTAGCAAAATTGATAGCATCGCATCCAAATACGGTAGAGACAGCAACGGAAATGGTGCCAGGATTGAAGGTCGCACCAGCAAATACAGCCTAGAAACTACTCTCGATGGCGACAAGGTCGAGGGAGTGTCGTCATCGTCCGAGTCTAGATACCAGAGCATCAAAAACGGTGGAGTCTCCTCGGAGACTTCATACTCTAAGACTGCCATCGCCAACGGCTCAGTGAGCACCGGGCAGTACGCATCTGCGACTTCGATATCGAAGTCCGAATCTCAGGATGGAAAGCCCATATTTTCGAAGACCTTGGAAGGCCAAAACATCGAACGTAAGTAGCCACACAGCAGAGAAAAATAGCAAATCACTTCATGATAGAAGTAGACTATACACTGTTAGTGCTTGTATATTACGCTTGTAGATGACTAACTTACACTACACATTGTGCTAACAACACGCTTACATCCTATGTGTTTATTAAGGGTTCGTACTATGGAAATTCAATTTTAAAAATTTGCTTTATTTTATCCGTTTCAATGTACACTTTTTTATCAGGTTGTATTGATGTATTATGTTACTATTTTATTTTTTTTTGCTACACTTCTACTATCGTGATTTATTTCTCTAAAACGGGATTATTAATGTTTTCAAATCGGTCAGCCGACTCTTTAATTTACAAAAACTTCTATGTGACGAATAGACTCGAAACCTAGTACGAACTCTCCCATAACCATAATCTGAATCCCCAGCGGGCGAGAACGCTCACTTCGAATGCACGCTGCGCGAGTCACTCGACTCCGTCAAGGTGACGTGGCTGAAGGACAACAAGCCGCTCACCGACAAGCTCATGGACCGCGTGACGATATCGTCCAAACAAGACGGCTCGCACAAGCTGGAACTCAAGCACTGCAGGGAGGATGATACGGGCCTGTACACGGCGCGCGCTGAAAACGTGAAAGGGAACACCCATTGCACCGCTCAGTTAGTCGTCCACGAGTGTGAGTGCTCCTATCGTTTCTATTTCCACGAGTTGAGCACGCTGTTTCAATCTGGTAGAAAGCCTCGAGCAAGTCAACAACATTCAAATTTCGTTCTTACTTTGCTTCGTTTTAGTTTATATCTAAGACAGTTAAAGCTGTTTTTGTGATCTCAAACTCAGCTTTAACCATTCCTGTTGTCTACATTGGCATTTTGACACTGTTCGACTGTACCACCATAACAGTGGCACAGTCGAATAGCTCTAACATCTTCGTGTAGACAAAATCCAAAAATTACGGCCAGTTTTTTATACAGCTTGCTCAACTCCAATCACAATAAATCAACACTATCTTCTATTTAATTTCTGCATGTGCGCGAGATCATCGATTAAGACATCGTAAAGCAGTATAACAAGTAGTACTGACTCTTTATCATTATTTGGCAGTATTTTGCACTTTTAGGCACCGTTGTTTAGAATTAATGTCGTCTCTGCATGCTGTTGTAGTATTTGGTAATGAAGAGAAGTTTTTTACAGGACCAATTTTTCCGGTAGCCTATAGCACTGGTCATTTACCGCTAAGGGTAAAATGTAAATTAATTTTTAATCACAAACACAATACAAACTGTATCTTAAGTAATTGTATTTGTAATCTAATTTATCTCACAATGATTTATAGTGACTGCAGAAGAGAGGAAAGAGAGAAACGCATTGAATGCGCCGTACTTCTTAGTGGCGTTGAAGGATACTGAGATATTGGAGAACACCTACTTGCGTTTCATGGTCAAGGTCAAGGGCGACCCTAATCCTGAAGTTAAATTGTAAGTATTTATCACTGTTTGCTTACTTAACCTGTTATTTAAATGTAGAAAGATTCAATTCGTTTTCGTGCGTCATACTTTAAAAAGACCCTAGAAGTATCCCATAGCAAACATACTCGTAGTTTTGGAAAGTATAAACTTTTCCTAGATAACCTTTTCTACTTTTATTAGTTGACACAGGAATTTTTGATGTTCTTCACATAATATGCATTAAGTACTACTTTCGCGTCCAAAATACGACATCTAACAAATCACTATGGGTTAAAAGATTATAAGTACGAGTATGCTCATTAATTGATTTCTTTAGTACTTTATAAGATTAAGAAGAATAAGAATACATTTATTTGCTTTATTTTATTGAATCGGGAAAGTCTTCTTGTTTAAATCCATTGCAGTTTACAGGAATTATACATCGGCTTTTAATTATTAACCAAGACACTGTCATGTCACTCCCCCAGCTTCCGCGACGGCAAAGAGATCGTGACCGGCTCGGACACGGACCGCGTGTCAATCGTGCGCACGCGCGCCGACAAGGGCTGCTACGAACTCGTCATCGCCGACGTGAGCCCGGCCGACGCCGGCACCTACTCCTGCCGAGCGCTCAACATCTACGGTGACGTCACTACCGAAGCTAAAGTCACCGTTGTTGGTAAGTAATACTTATCTTATTTTGCTAGGCACATGGTTGTTTATAGATTGGTGTATTCTTGCCGCGCTTAACATTTATGGTGACGTCACTACAGAAGCCAAAGTCACCGTTGTTGGTAAGTAAAAGCTATCTTATTTGCTTGGCACTTGGTTGTTTAGAGACCATAGATCGTCTCATCCACGAAGACGCGCCCCACCAATTTTTGGTCGAGGGAAGCGCAGGGTGCGGGGAGTTTGATCCGAGCAATCCGAGCGTCATTATTGTACTTAGTGTGCGTGTGCATTCATGGATAACAACGTGTACCGATAACACTCAAACATTAACGGAAGAATGGTGAGGCGCGTCTTCGTGGATGAAACGATCTATAAAGCATTTGGTGCACTCCTGCCGCGCTTAACATTTATGTTGACGTCACTACCGAAGCCAAGTCACCGTTGTCGATGTGTGTAATATTGCGTTGTCACTTGTTTTTCTACTTGGAAAGTATTTGGTGTAATTAATCATTTGTCCACGGAGGCGTATCATACATGTAATACTATGCAACCCTGTCGATGGGCCCGACAAAGTCGCGTTGCTGCATGTGGACATCATGCTGCAAGCTGCGACCGTTGAGAATGACTCTTCGCCTCTGTGAACAGTAGGCCTAAGTTTATACACATCATGTTAGACAATTTGATCAATGATATCCTTACCAATTACCGATCGTTTTTCTTGGTGTATATGTAATTAATTACTATATGTCATAATTCCAAAAAAAATGTACCATCATGTGGTTCTACAAACACGTAATCAATGATGGACGGACGTAATTCGCTTTATTTACAAGTGTGCCACATTTTTACCGTTGGACGTCCTCCAGTATTTATGTGGGCTTAGGGCATGCATTATTCGTTCGATATTGGTATTCGAATATTTCGAATACTAAAATTTATGGTATTCGAATACTTCGAATAAAACGAATTTTTCGAATACTGCTATTTTCAATATAATGTAAATTAAAAGAAACACTTTTTTGTCTATAATCATTTTAATAAGGATCAATTTGCTTAATACTATCATCTAACTTCAATAACTACTTTAAAAAAAAGGCTGCTATCGAAGGTATTCGAAAAAATACTGTTCAAACGAATGAAGCCCCACATCGGTGATCTGATACCTGAACATCAATTTGGTTTCCGGGAAAGACACTCCACAATTATTGAACAGGTCCACAGAACCATAAACATCGTCTCTGAAGAACTAGAAAAGAAACGATACTGCTCAGCTGCGTTCTTGGACATAAGTCAAGCCTTCGACAAGGTCTGGCATAAAGGGCTCTTGTACAAACTTAAACAGAACCTCCCATGTTAGTCCAGTAGAATTAGCTTTTAAATCGGAAATAATTCCTACAAAAGATTTTATTGTTTTAATGGCTTCATTGGTTGCCCATTAAGACTCTCCTAAGTTTTCGACTTCGACGGAGTTGTGCTTAAGTGGTGGGGGCCCCCGAAAGGGGCAAATTTTCGGTTTTCCGGTTATACCGCGTAAAGGACTTACCCTATCAAAAAGTGGTCTTCATGACGGTTGAAGGGCACTTAATCCTGCATTGAATAAGACCAAATTCATATGTTTTGGACAAACCGTTCTCGCGCTAAAGTTCGGCAAAGTAGAAAATATACGTATAATTAATGACCCTCTCCATGTCCAATGGTTTGTTACCCACAGGCTTCCAAGTCTTGAAAAGGGCCACCTCAACCAGTGTAACCCTATCAAGGCTTACGAGCTTGATGCGCCTATCCTTGTTCGTCCCAGCCGTTTCTTAACTGCGGTTGCTGCACCTCTTCCTGGCACTCACCTGAACGACTCTGTGTTACCTACTGTGGCTGCCCCTCTTCCTTGTATCCTCCTGCATGACTACGTTGCCTAGCCGTATGCCTGGTCTAAGGTTCGACGCCAAAAATCAACAACAACAAGTTCATATTAAAACGCTGAAGAGTTTTTTGTTTGTTTGTTTGAACGCGCTAATCTTAAGAATTACTAGTTTGATTGAAATCATTATTTTTGTGTTGAATAGCTCATACATTGAGGAAGGCTATAGGATATATACAATCACTCTACGACTAATAGAGGCGAAGCAGTAAAGAAAAATGTTGCAAGCACGGGAAATAGTATTTAAACTATTTTCACTCGTACGTAGTTGATTTTGTGGCGTCGAACCTTGGACCAGGCATATGGCTAAGCAATGAAATCGTACAGGAGGGTACAAGGAAGAGGGGCAGCCACATTAGGTAACACAGAGTCGTTCAGGAGAGTGCCAGGAAGAGGTGCAGCAACCGCAGTTAAGGAACGGCTGGGACGAACAAGGATAAGCGAATCAAACTCGTGAGCCTTGTTAGGGTTACACTGGTTAAGGCGACCCTTTACAAGGCTTGGAAGCATGTGGGTAACAAGCCATTGGACGTGGAGAGGGTCATTAATTATACGTATATTTTCTACTTTGCCGAACTTTAGCGCGAGAACGGTTTGTCCAAAACATATGAATTTGGTCTTATTCAATGCAGGATTAAGTGCCCTTTAACCGTCATGAAGACCACTTTTCGATAGGGTAAGTCCTTTACGCGGTATAACCGGAAAACCGAAAAAACGCCCCTTTCGGGGGCCCCCACCACTTAAGCACAACTCCGTCGAAGTCGAAAACTTAGGAGAGTCTTAATGGGCAACCAATGAAGCCATTAAAGCAAAAAAATCTTTTGTAGGAATTATTTCCGATTTAATCAATTTTTGTGTTTAATTCTACTGGCCTATGTCCGTTCTACGAAATACTTAGGTCGTATTTGAAAGACATATGCTTTGAAGTCAGATCTGGAGACTCTGGTTCTGCCCTATGCAACATAACGTCCGGTATACCCCAGGGTAGTGTCTTGGGGCCCGTGCTATACCTATTGTTTACCGCTGACCTGCCAACAACTGCAAATACATTCACAGGAACCTTTAATATGGACAAAGAGGACGCAACTAGATGCCAAACTAAAAAACATGATGTGGCTTGTCGGAGTCCAGTCACAGCTGAACACCAGTAGTAAAATGATGGTCTACAAAACTATCCTTAAACCTATCTGGACCTACGGGATACAGCTGTGGGGAACAGCTGCCAACTCCAATCTCGACATAATCGAGCACTTAGACAAAAGCCGTACGTTTGATTTACCAAATGCCGTGGTATATCAGCAACAGGCTCATCTATCAGGACTTGCCATTGCCCACAGTCAGTGAGGAAATAAAGAGCCACACACTCCGCTACAAGGATAAACTTTCAAATCATCCAAACTCATCAGTCCAACAACTCATGACCATTGAAGGCTTCCTATTCAGCAGACTGCAAAGAGCTTGTGTCAGGCAGGAGTATCCTTAGTAGATTTTAGGACAGTTGAGAAACCGGATGCCCACTGAGGGCAACTGAGTCACTGGACTCCTGCTGATTTACTACAAACAAAAAATCTCAGTACCACAGGAGATAACTACACCATAACACTAGCACCATTGGAAACCATATGCCTGGCACTTTAACCTTTTTCGCGAATATTGGTTGGCACTTGAAGGGATATCTGCGATTGCGCGCACTTGTCCATAATCTAACCTTACCGCTAACTTCTTGCCTGCAGTTTTAATAGTTTTAAGTTTTATTAATAAGTTTGCGGTCAGATATTTTTACAATTTTTTAATAGGAAAGGCGTATTCGTATTGTTCGAAAAGACCGAATAATTACATAGATGCTATTCGAATAATAAATGTGGCGAATATCCGAATAATATGGATATCCGGATATCCGAATTGCATGCCCTATGTGGGCTATAAATATCGCGCTCGAATTAGACTTAACTTGTTGTTTTATGTTAAAGCTTTCATTGCCATGTGCCTTGTCCTGCTGACCTAATGAGTTTAATTGGAAATACATTTACGGTCTTATTCATAATAAAATGCTAATATAGGTTTAAAACCTACATTAGCTAAAACGTTTGATAGGCTTAAAACACTCTTATAAACCTCTGATAAAAAACGTTATTCATAATCGTTTACAAACCTTTGATAGCTAAAACAGAGTTTAATATTTTCTTTCCACAGACTATACAAAAAGAATGAACGAAAACAGCTTTTTTGGTGATTTAACTTGATGGACCATGTAAAATCATAGACAAATCGCAGAAAAAAAAAACAAAAAATTGGCAGCTGTGACGTTTTACTTACTGACATTGACATTTGGCACGAAAATTTAATAAAGTTTTCGGTTTTTTCGATCAACTCCCAAGTTTTATCAAACTTTTATAAAACTTGGGATTGTATGTTCTGGATTCTGTACCTCTTACCCTGTACTCTGCAATAAGCTCTTACGACGACCCGGCTAGTTACATCGGATACTAATTATGTCCATGACGAAGGAGAACAGACCGCCTAAAAGGCAACGATCAGAAAACTGGTTGGAGGAAGATAAGGTAGTACTTATTTTTAGCCTGATAAAGTGCCTACTAATTTTTGTAGCATGGTTTTATTTATGTTTGACGCCTAGTGTTTGCTTTTCAGTATTTGCTGAAAGAGTTGGTGAAAGAAAGAGTAAATGCAATCGAAAATAAAAATACAGACACTAACACGAATAAACGGAAGGTTGCGGCTTGGGCTGATTTACAAACAACGTTGGTACATCTTTTGATTTCTGCCTTCAATATAAAATTTTGCCTTTACCTGTAATTCAAAATCCTGTCATTTCTTTTTCAGGTTTAATTCAATGTGCGCTGGTATGAACCGCTCCATTACCCAGTTAAAATCGCAATGGAGCCTCATAAAAATCAGTGCGAAGAAAGACAAGACCATTGCTAGGCAGGCTCAAATTAAAACTGGCGGTGGTCCACCATTATCAGTGCCTGACGATAGGGCTGATGATATAGCATCTTGGTTGCCCAATGAATTTGTAGTCGATGTTAACAGATTTGACTCGGACTCAAATAAAAGTGAATTAATTAACATTCAAGAGGAGGAATCAACTCAAAATACGCAAGATCAGGAATTGATAAATAATGAAGAAATCCAATATGAATTGGTGGTACTTGATGAAGAAATAGAAGATACACATGCTTGTACTACTAGAGGCATATTGGAAGATAAAGAAAATAAAAAAGTAGAGGCAAAAGAAAATAAAGCAAAACCTAATTTTAAAGCACCAGCAATCAAAAAAAAAAGGAAACTGTTAAACAAAGAAGGCTTAATTGATTTAAGCAAAGTTAGGATTTCCGAAATTGCAGAAACAGAATCAAAATGCCGGATTGAACTGCATGAAGTTCAAATGGAAAACGAACGGAAGAAAGGGAGAAACTTGGATCTTGAGCATCAATTATTACAGGAAAAACTTAAATATTACACTCACATTAATAAAGAATAATAAGTCTTTTGATGTTAAAGTTTTTCAAGTACTAACAGATTCTAAATAATAAGTTAGTTCCTCCCTTACTTCTGTTTGTTTTTAATTTGTATTTTATGCAGTTCCAATCCGCATTTTGATTGTGTTTCTGCAATATATTTAGACGGCTATGAATATGTTTACTAGTCATAACTTAATAAGAGTTTGAGATTACTATTAACTAGCTGTTGCCCACGACTCCGCCTGCGTAGACTACTATTTCTGTAACCTACAGGATCTGTGCATTTTTCCAGGATAAAAAGAAGCCTATATGTTATTCGAGACTATATAATCTATCTGTTTTAGCAATTTATTTGTTTATAAGAATTGAACTGTGATTTTTAGTAAGTAAGTTTAATAATTGTACTTAAATTAGTGATATAAAGTAAATACACATATGCCTAGTCACAAACATTCGCCTTTATAATAATAGTGTAAATTATGGTTATTTTGTTTTAAATGTAGAAGGTTGATAACCTCCGAATAGAAACGTTTATACTTAAGCAATTTCTTTGTTTTAAAGAATTGAACTGTGATTTTTAATAAGTAAGTTTGTTGAAACTAATTGTACTTAAATTAGTGATATAAAGTAATTTGTTTTGAATTTTTGCAGAATAATTGCTTTTTTAAAGAGAACTACAGGTTTTGTTTTTGTGATAGTAACAAATTGGACTGAAAATTGAAATACAGGTATTTTTCAATCAAATATTCTTTTTATTTTCATTAAGATGCCAGGAACAGTATCTGAAAAATTAAAATACAACATTTTCATGAACTCAAATGACATTACATAAAAGTAAATCGTTGGAATTTATCAAAATGTATTTTAGTACCATTCAAAAATGTTGATTTATAAAATTTTGTAGTATCAACTGCGACCTACGCCTCAACAATGAAGGTCGGTTGTCGTGAACACTGTTCTCCGTCGAAAGTTGCGGAGTTACAGGGACCTGCTCCATATGTTGTTCTGAAAAATATTATGAATTTGTCAACATTTTGTCATAAAGATTTGTATTCCTTATGTACAGTCAAATTGATAACATTTACCTAACAATGTGTCATTCATATCAATGGCTATATTATGTAATACAGCCAATGCTATGATCACAGCTTTTCCATTTTGGAGGCTTACTGGTAAGCCATGGAGTAGGCATTGGAACCGCTGCTTCCACACCCCAAAACACCTTTCAACAGTGTTCCTAGTTGAGATGTGAGCATTATTGTATGCTTCTTCTTCTGGACGACTAGGCCTTAAAATAGGTGTAAATAGATATGGCAGAAGAGGGTAGCCCGAATCGCCAATAAGGCGTCCTCTAAACTGCCTATCCTCAAATCGTTGTTTTATATTGCTCTCCATAAAAATTCGACTGTCATGTGTACTGCCTCGCCATCTAGCCACTATATCCATTATTTTGAGGTCAGCATCACAGACAACCTAAAATAAAAAAAACAGTATCCTGTAGGTAATCCATCCAATAATATAGTGTTGAATGTTGCTAAAATTTAGATCATACAAAGTAAAAATTATAGACATTATTAAAACAAATCTTTCTCTGTTGTAAACTGTATAAAATCAAAATATATTTTACCTGAACATTCAGGGAATAATAGCCTTTTCTATTAATATAGTACTGGGCCATGTCACCTCCGGTTTTTTTAATTTTAATGTGGGTGCAATCTATGGCTCCTATCACCCCAGGAAAATTTTTAATTGCTCTAAATTTGGCACTAATTCTTTCCTGCTCTCCTATAGTGATAGGCATTTTGATGAAGGAATTTGCCTTATTCGCGATTGCATGCGCGACTCTGGCGCATATCCGGCTCACTGTCGGCTGACTTAGGCCATGGAGGTCACCAGCATCATCTTGTACCTGAAAATGTATGAAAATAATTATAGCAGCCACGACAAAGGGATAAAATAAAACACTTTTTTGTGCTTACCTCACGACGTCCCCAACATCTTATGGCCACTAAAACTTGCAGTTCAGGACACGTGCCACCACCTCTAGCGCTCTGAACCAGATCATCTTCCACCAAATCTATGATGGTGCGCACTGTGTCCTTATTGAACCTATATTTTATTTTAAAATTTAGGTCCCGCAAATCGAATGGGTTGCTTCGTTGGCGGTAGAGCTTTCTACGTCGCGCTGGGTCGGCATTATTGGCTAAATGCACAATTGCATTTATAGCATTCATTTTCACAAGCAAGGATCACAGCAAGGATATTTTGAATAAATAAACCAACGAAGTGACATTCATATGAAATGACATTTATAAAAGTTAGGTTAAAATAGGTTTATTAGAGCTTTAAACAAGGCCCGAGCTCTCGATAACTTATCACACAGATAAAAGAGGATTTTAGCGCTAAATGACGATTATGAATAACAATTTTTATCAAACGTTTTATAAACCTCTAATAAGCATTTGATAAAATGTGAAAAATGATTATGAATAACGGTCTTATTCATAATAAAATGCTAATATAGGTTTAAAACCTACATTAGCTAAAACGTTTGATAGGCTTAAAACACTCTTATAAACCTCTGATAAAAAACGTTATTCATAATCGTTTACAAACCTTTGATAGCTAAAACAGAGTTTAATATTTTCTTTCCACAGACTATACAAAAAGAATGAACGAAAACAGCTTTTTTGGTGATTTAACTTGATGGACCATGTAAAATCATAGACAAATCGCAGAAAAAAAAAACAAAAAATTGGCAGCTGTGACGTTTTACTTACTGACATTGACATTTGGCACGAAAATTTAATAAAGTTTTCGGTTTTTTCGATCAACTCCCAAGTTTTATCAAACTTTTATAAAACTTGGGATTGTATGTTCTGGATTCTGTACCTCTTACCCTGTACTCTGCAATAAGCTCTTACGACGACCCGGCTAGTTACATCGGATACTAATTATGTCCATGACGAAGGAGAACAGACCGCCTAAAAGGCAACGATCAGAAAACTGGTTGGAGGAAGATAAGGTAGTACTTATTTTTAGCCTGATAAAGTGCCTACTAATTTTTGTAGCATGGTTTTATTTATGTTTGACGCCTAGTGTTTGCTTTTCAGTATTTGCTGAAAGAGTTGGTGAAAGAAAGAGTAAATGCAATCGAAAATAAAAATACAGACACTAACACGAATAAACGGAAGGTTGCGGCTTGGGCTGATTTACAAACAACGTTGGTACATCTTTTGATTTCTGCCTTCAATATAAAATTTTGCCTTTACCTGTAATTCAAAATCCTGTCATTTCTTTTTCAGGTTTAATTCAATGTGCGCTGGTATGAACCGCTCCATTACCCAGTTAAAATCGCAATGGAGCCTCATAAAAATCAGTGCGAAGAAAGACAAGACCATTGCTAGGCAGGCTCAAATTAAAACTGGCGGTGGTCCACCATTATCAGTGCCTGACGATAGGGCTGATGATATAGCATCTTGGTTGCCCAATGAATTTGTAGTCGATGTTAACAGATTTGACTCGGACTCAAATAAAAGTGAATTAATTAACATTCAAGAGGAGGAATCAACTCAAAATACGCAAGATCAGGAATTGATAAATAATGAAGAAATCCAATATGAATTGGTGGTACTTGATGAAGAAATAGAAGATACACATGCTTGTACTACTAGAGGCATATTGGAAGATAAAGAAAATAAAAAAGTAGAGGCAAAAGAAAATAAAGCAAAACCTAATTTTAAAGCACCAGCAATCAAAAAAAAAAGGAAACTGTTAAACAAAGAAGGCTTAATTGATTTAAGCAAAGTTAGGATTTCCGAAATTGCAGAAACAGAATCAAAATGCCGGATTGAACTGCATGAAGTTCAAATGGAAAACGAACGGAAGAAAGGGAGAAACTTGGATCTTGAGCATCAATTATTACAGGAAAAACTTAAATATTACACTCACATTAATAAAGAATAATAAGTCTTTTGATGTTAAAGTTTTTCAAGTACTAACAGATTCTAAATAATAAGTTAGTTCCTCCCTTACTTCTGTTTGTTTTTAATTTGTATTTTATGCAGTTCCAATCCGCATTTTGATTGTGTTTCTGCAATATATTTAGACGGCTATGAATATGTTTACTAGTCATAACTTAATAAGAGTTTGAGATTACTATTAACTAGCTGTTGCCCACGACTCCGCCTGCGTAGACTACTATTTCTGTAACCTACAGGATCTGTGCATTTTTCCAGGATAAAAAGAAGCCTATATGTTATTCGAGACTATATAATCTATCTGTTTTAGCAATTTATTTGTTTATAAGAATTGAACTGTGATTTTTAGTAAGTAAGTTTAATAATTGTACTTAAATTAGTGATATAAAGTAAATACACATATGCCTAGTCACAAACATTCGCCTTTATAATAATAGTGTAAATTATGGTTATTTTGTTTTAAATGTAGAAGGTTGATAACCTCCGAATAGAAACGTTTATACTTAAGCAATTTCTTTGTTTTAAAGAATTGAACTGTGATTTTTAATAAGTAAGTTTGTTGAAACTAATTGTACTTAAATTAGTGATATAAAGTAATTTGTTTTGAATTTTTGCAGAATAATTGCTTTTTTAAAGAGAACTACAGGTTTTGTTTTTGTGATAGTAACAAATTGGACTGAAAATTGAAATACAGGTATTTTTCAATCAAATATTCTTTTTATTTTCATTAAGATGCCAGGAACAGTATCTGAAAAATTAAAATACAACATTTTCATGAACTCAAATGACATTACATAAAAGTAAATCGTTGGAATTTATCAAAATGTATTTTAGTACCATTCAAAAATGTTGATTTATAAAATTTTGTAGTATCAACTGCGACCTACGCCTCAACAATGAAGGTCGGTTGTCGTGAACACTGTTCTCCGTCGAAAGTTGCGGAGTTACAGGGACCTGCTCCATATGTTGTTCTGAAAAATATTATGAATTTGTCAACATTTTGTCATAAAGATTTGTATTCCTTATGTACAGTCAAATTGATAACATTTACCTAACAATGTGTCATTCATATCAATGGCTATATTATGTAATACAGCCAATGCTATGATCACAGCTTTTCCATTTTGGAGGCTTACTGGTAAGCCATGGAGTAGGCATTGGAACCGCTGCTTCCACACCCCAAAACACCTTTCAACAGTGTTCCTAGTTGAGATGTGAGCATTATTGTATGCTTCTTCTTCTGGACGACTAGGCCTTAAAATAGGTGTAAATAGATATGGCAGAAGAGGGTAGCCCGAATCGCCAATAAGGCGTCCTCTAAACTGCCTATCCTCAAATCGTTGTTTTATATTGCTCTCCATAAAAATTCGACTGTCATGTGTACTGCCTCGCCATCTAGCCACTATATCCATTATTTTGAGGTCAGCATCACAGACAACCTAAAATAAAAAAAACAGTATCCTGTAGGTAATCCATCCAATAATATAGTGTTGAATGTTGCTAAAATTTAGATCATACAAAGTAAAAATTATAGACATTATTAAAACAAATCTTTCTCTGTTGTAAACTGTATAAAATCAAAATATATTTTACCTGAACATTCAGGGAATAATAGCCTTTTCTATTAATATAGTACTGGGCCATGTCACCTCCGGTTTTTTTAATTTTAATGTGGGTGCAATCTATGGCTCCTATCACCCCAGGAAAATTTTTAATTGCTCTAAATTTGGCACTAATTCTTTCCTGCTCTCCTATAGTGATAGGCATTTTGATGAAGGAATTTGCCTTATTCGCGATTGCATGCGCGACTCTGGCGCATATCCGGCTCACTGTCGGCTGACTTAGGCCATGGAGGTCACCAGCATCATCTTGTACCTGAAAATGTATGAAAATAATTATAGCAGCCACGACAAAGGGATAAAATAAAACACTTTTTTGTGCTTACCTCACGACGTCCCCAACATCTTATGGCCACTAAAACTTGCAGTTCAGGACACGTGCCACCACCTCTAGCGCTCTGAACCAGATCATCTTCCACCAAATCTATGATGGTGCGCACTGTGTCCTTATTGAACCTATATTTTATTTTAAAATTTAGGTCCCGCAAATCGAATGGGTTGCTTCGTTGGCGGTAGAGCTTTCTACGTCGCGCTGGGTCGGCATTATTGGCTAAATGCACAATTGCATTTATAGCATTCATTTTCACAAGCAAGGATCACAGCAAGGATATTTTGAATAAATAAACCAACGAAGTGACATTCATATGAAATGACATTTATAAAAGTTAGGTTAAAATAGGTTTATTAGAGCTTTAAACAAGGCCCGAGCTCTCGATAACTTATCACACAGATAAAAGAGGATTTTAGCGCTAAATGACGATTATGAATAACAATTTTTATCAAACGTTTTATAAACCTCTAATAAGCATTTGATAAAATGTGAAAAATGATTATGAATAAGACCGTTAGACCGTAGTGTGTTTTATTGGTGCTTCTACAAATACAATGTTGCTCTCATTCACAAGTATTATTGCTTTTAGTAGTAGGGCATGAATTGCAGAAAATAAATTATTTTATGACATTTTAATTACTTCAGTGTGTTACTTTACATCAAATGCGCTTTCTGAAGCCATGTGCTTCTGTTTTACGAACTTTAAATTGATTGGACGTTGGACGTTAATTTAACGTTGAATGAATTTGTAAGTTTTAAAAATACGCCTTCAGGCATGGAATCACTGTGTCATTACGATTGATTCAAGCTTACAAGCAATCAAAATACTATTATGAAATACGTTACATAATGAGTTTACTAGGACTTTGTGTTTGCGATCTGTTATAGGTCAAACTACTGATCAAATATAAATTAATTTTCTCAGATGACAAGAACATCTTCTTCGAGCTGCCCCCCGGTGGGGAAGGCTTGCTGGCCAAGGGCGAGAAGCCGACGTTCGCTTGGAAACGCGATGGCCAGCCCTTCGACCCAGAGGAGAGATTCAAGGTATGTAAGAAGACATACATATAAGAAGACATACATCATCAATAGAAATATCGAAATCGATACTTTTTATTAATTGTTCCCAATTTGATTAACACTTGAAATAATTTCTAAAAACAATAGAGACCTACTCAATATTTTTATTGATTATGTCAAACGCCTTGTAGCTCTCTAACCCTGGACAAAGTGACATTCGTGACGCTTTTAATTCCATAATCCCTGCCTGCGTTCTGATTTTTTGTACATGAAGCGATTTCCAAATTGAATTTGCCTTCAACAATGTTTGTCTTTGAGGAGATGGAAGACAGCTAATAGAGCTGTGAAGTCATTTCGTATATCATGTGGTAAAGTAAGGAAAAGACGCCAATGATAGTAGCAAACACTTGAAAAATTAGTTTTTGTGTTGACCGGCTATTCTAGTTCTATTAAAGTCCTAGTATCACTGCAACCGGTATTGATTCTATTGTGCTGCGATCGATATACATTGTGATCGTCGCTGTTTTCCTTATGGTGCGTCCACACTGGGCGAACGGGCTCTCGCGGCACGCTGGTCATACTGCTCACCCTGCTCTTAGTGAGAGTGAGCAGGATGTCGAGTTTGCCGCGCGAGCCCGTTCGTCCAGTGTGGACGCTCCATTACAGTTCACCTCCGAGTCCTGCATCTATTAAGTAAAGCAGTATCTTTTGGGGCGATATGTTTTACATGCTGTGGGAAACACTCGAAACCTTCCAACATTTGCTTGTATCCAGGTGCTACTCGGCGACGACGAGGACTCGCTGGCGCTGGTGTTCCAGCACGTGAAGCCGGAGGACGCGGGGCTGTACACGTGCGTGGCCAAGACCAGCACCGGCAACATCTCCTGCTCCGCCGAGCTCACCGTGCAAGGTAACGATATAGTTGCTAACAGGTTTGCTACCTTATTGCCTTGTGTTAAGGTTTGGAATAAGTGCTCCATACTGTAAAACATTGGTTCCCAAAACATTGGCCCAGGGGAGGCGCAAAGGCCTTTAAAGAGGGGCGCGGGACGCTGTACTGGGACTGTGTACTTAAGTATAAAAACCCTGCGACCGCTCAGAGAATGTATTCCAGACTGCTCGATACGACCAATAAATAATCTTGACTGGAGGACCCCGGGGGGCGCGGAATTTTTTTGTATGGTCGAAAGGGGGCGCGTCTCAAATAAGTTTGCGAACCAATGCTGTAAAACAAGAAGTAAACAAAACCCGCCCACAGCCACCGTCATCGATTTGAATCCCATTTGACGCAGTACGGCTGTGATTTTTATCTATCATGCACCACCAAGCAAAAATTCAGTTGCAAGGTCAATTCTCGCACATGACTAGGTACATATCCTCTTTCATTAAAAGCATAGCCTTAAATACTAACACAACCTGCAGTAAACAAATTCTGAGTGGAGTTGAATACAATATCCAAATATATTTATCATTATCAGGTCGAAAAGAACACGGCTCTCTAGTTTATCAGAGGTAAGTAGCCATTTAACCTACACTCACCGCGCTGGCCAGGCCAGATGGGTTGAAGACGTCTATGTGGTTACTCGGAAAAACGTTGTCATCTCTTTCTTCCTAAGCCGCATCTTTTGACATTTAAGGAAAAAAAACGGTAGTCCTTTTCTTCTAAATGAACCACATATTTAAGTTATTATTAAGTATCTAATTTGGGTTTCACACAGGTGCCATCAATGAGCTTCACCGCGAGCCAGAAAAACCAACGCTGGTGATTGAGCACCGCTCCGCTGTGGTATCGGCCGGCGCCTCCGCCATGTTGGAACTGACCTGCAAGGGCTTCCCCAAGCCCTCAGTCGTCTTTAAGCACGATGGAAAAATCATCGAGGCGGACACCAGGCACAAGTAAGATCTTCTCTACCTAGTCCTTAGCTTTATCTCATCTCTACAAACATGTAGGTCGACTAAAAAAATAAGTTGCTTTTAATTTCCGTAAAAAATATAAAGTTATCGTAAGACTAACTGTCTACGGAGGCGGAGTAGGCGTACACCAATGTACGCCTACTCCAGGTTACATACAAAACTATAAAACTCTCGATGGCAGAGACGGGAGCGTGACGTAGCGCTCCATCTAAAGTCTGGTCGCCTAGCTCGTAGAATTTTGTCCAATGACCCCAAACTAACTATCCTTATCGCTCGCGCGTAATTATATTGCTGTCGCGACTGTGCTACGGGCGGCAGCAGTAAGTGTGCGAGCGCAACAGCAATATAATTACGCGCGAGCGATAAGGGTGGGTAGCAGCTTACTATCTACGATAGGAAAGAATGCAAGCAACGAGCCTAATATCTATGGCATCCTACAAGGGACAACACTCGCACCCACCTTATTCCTACTTTACTACCTTCAGGTTCCTGTACGAAGACGACGAGAGCATGTCGCTAGTGATCAAGAACGTGAGCGCGGCTGACGCCGGCACGTACCACGTGACCGCCGCCAACGAGCTGGGAGAAGACTCCACCACCATGCAGCTCATCGTCAAGGCCGCGCCCAAAATCAAGCAGAAGATCGACAACCAGACCTGCATGGTGAGTAGGGGACAGTAGGGGCTACACAGGTTCCTAAAGGAAGACAATGAGGGCTATCGTTTTAGCGCTCACCAGTTAGCGCCACTGTAGAGTAAGGTCCTGTCACTTGCTAGTAGCGAAGACAGTGGCGCCAACTGGTGAGCGCTAAAGTGGTAAGAGGACTATCGCATTTGCACTCATCAAGATGGCGCCACTGTAGAGTAAGGTCCTGTCAATCGCCAGGGGTGCCAACTGTTAAGTATAAAAACGATAGCCCTCATTGTACTCATCAAGATGGCGCCACTGTAGAGTAAGGTCCTGTCAATCGCCAGGGGTGCCAACTGTTAAGTATAAAAACGATAGCCCTCATTGTACTCATCAAGATGGCGCCACTGTAGAGTAAGGTCCTGTCAATCGCCAGGGGTGCCAACTGTTAAGTATAAAAACGATAGCCCTCATTAGAGCAAGTTGCTGGTGATCGTACCACGTGACCGCGAACGAGCTGGGAGAAGACTCCACCACCATGCAGCTCATCGTCAAGGCCGCGCCCAAGATCAAGAAGATCGACAACCAGACCTGCATGGTGAGTGTAGGGGACAGTAGAGGCTACACAGGTTCCTAAAGGAAGACAATGAGGGCTATCGTTTTAGCGCTCACCAGTTAGCGCCACTGTAGAGTAAGGTCCTGTCACTTGCTAGTAGCGAAGACAGTGGCACCAACTGGTGAGCGCTAAAGTGGTAAGAGGACTATCGCAATTGTACTCATCAAGATGGCGCCACTGTAGAGTAAGGTCCTGTCAATCGCCAGGGGTGCCAACTGTTAAGTATAAAAACGATAGCCCTCATTAGAGCAAGTTGCTGGTGATCGTACCACGTGACCGCCAACGAGCTGGAGAAGACTCCACCACTATGCAACTCATCGTCAAGGCCGCGCCCAAGATCAAGAAGAAGGTCGACAACCAGACCTGCATGGTGAGTAGGGGACAGTAGGGGACTACACAGGTTCCTATAGGAAGACCACTAGAGCAAGTTGCTTGTGAATGTACCACGTGACCGCCAACGAGCTGGGAGAAGACTCCACCACCATGCAGCTCATCGTCAAGGCCGCGCCCAAGATCAAGAAGAAGATCGACAACCAGACCTGCATGGTGAGTTGTCAAGGACTTTAGAGGGGATGCGGTCGCACATCAAGCTAAAATATTATGTGCGATATTGCAACAAAAATGTCAAGTCTAATGTGCTGTTGACTGTACGTACGTCTCTAGTACAATTTTTCTGTCAGCAATCTGTGAAACAGATGGACCAAACCAGAAGTTAAGATAAGGTTACACTGTATGTGAAATTGGGTTTTAAAGCACTTCCTATTAAGTGTGTAGCCAAGATTTAGGCCTGCTATACACGGACAGCTTGAAGCAGTTAGTGTCGGCAGCTTCAAGCTGCGACTGCATAGCAAACTACGGAAACAGTTGTAACTGCTCGAGCGGTTCCGTGTATGTGTGTACGTAGTGTACTGTAGTTTGCTATGCAGTTGCAGCTTGAAGCTGTCGGATACTAGCTGCTTCAAGCTGTCTGTGTATGGCGGGCCTTACAGTTTGGTTGTCAAAAAGAACTAATTAGTGAAGGTTTGACAAATTGATATGGTCAACCTTTACGGAATCTTCACTCGTTAATTCTGTTCTGACAATGTAATAGTGGAAAATAAATATTCTAAACTTTTATGTTCTCATCACCAGCTCGGCTCCACCCACACAGTCACCATCGAGATCGAAGGCCAGCCGGCCCCTGAAGTGTCCTTCTACAAGGACGGCGTGGAGATCAAGAGCTCGGACCGCGTGAAGATCGTCAAGGAGTCGGACGAGGTGTACAAGATCATCATCAGCGACGCCAAGCTGACGGATAGCGGCTCGTATTCTGTTGTCGCTAAGTAAGTAATCTTTCTTTTCAACAGTGCCAAGATCATAAACGCAGAGGGATGAAAATGGCATTGGCTGAAATGATGATAGTTAAATATTAACGTAGGGTGATTGCTATAGTAATTGGCCTGTACATAGTTATTGGCCACCTTGGCTAAAATAAAAATAAACAAGCATATGTACGTTATTAAGAGTGGAAAAGAGACACAAATACTTTCTCTGAGCAATACGCTGTCCAATGTAGTATGTCAGAGTAAGAACAGATGGCACTCTAAACAGCAGAAGCTTTCTTTCGACAACGAGTCGTCCGAGTAGCCGCATGCTTGTCAAAATTTTAAGGCAAATATTTATGAATATTGTTCGTAATTTAATTGTTTTTGCTTGTTATAGTAATTTTACTGTTTTTTTTGTAAAGAGATAAATGGTAGCTTATGTAAATAGATTAAGTTACTTTGTTTTGGAATAAAATAACTTTAAAATTATACCGGCCAATAACTATACCACGTTTCAATTTATTTCAGTTATTGGCCATGGGTGGCCAATAATTAAATTTTACTTTTATTGTGTTTTTATTCAAGATTAAGTTAATTTAACCCTTTAATATTTGCTATTAAAATACTAACGTCCTAACCTATTAGGATCAGTAATTAGCCGGGGGGCCAATTACTGACACTTATGCACGGCCAATAACTATTTTTATTGATTTACTTTACCTAGATTGTTACAAGATGTCGTAGGTAACACAGTATACTAAGGTTGGTATAAGTAGTTGGAACAGAAACACTTAATCAGTTTAAAAAAATAAAACAAATAATACCTGAAATGCAAAACAATGATTTTTTTTTATTGTCTATCGTTTGTGGGACTATTTATTATAAGCAAAATGGATTGGAAGCGGAAGTTACAGATGAACATGAACCTGTAAGTCGGGAGAAAGAATCAACATTGAGTGAAATA
This sequence comes from Ostrinia nubilalis, assembly GCF_963855985.1. NCBI lineage: Eukaryota > Metazoa > Arthropoda > Insecta > Lepidoptera > Crambidae > Ostrinia > Ostrinia nubilalis. The sequence goes on along the minus strand of NC_087088.1, from coordinate 1,602,346 downwards.
GGAGAACTTCAAACTAGAGATAGAGAAAGAGAGACAAAAGACCCTAAAACTGGGACCCAAGAAGATGAGATAGGTACTTGTAGACGAACGAGAACGACGAGGTGAACCGTTGGCACAAGAAAAGGAAATAACAGTTAATGAAGCAGCGTTATCTAAAAATAGAACACAACAAAAAATAAATTTGACGACCTGGAAAAAACTGAATCAAGGACTACCAATACTTTTATTAGTATCACAGCAGAAGTACATCCACTACCGGCTAAATTGACGAAAAAAAGACAATGATCACTAAAACGTACATTAAGGTGAAAGAAATAGAACGAAAAGACTTTGATTTAATAGAAATAGAAAACGTAAACTGTAAAGAAACTTTAGAAGCAGAAAGAGGAAGCTATGCTGATCTCATCACTTTTTGCATCACGCCAACAGGCAAAAAAAAACCAAGTCTGAAGGACTTTCTACGGATTCCCCCAGAGCCAACTCGAAAAGGGGAGAGAAATTTATCGCGATTACCGTTTCACATATCAGGCCAGAATATCAGAGGATTCTGGAAGAAAAAGCTTAAGAAAAAGAAATCCTCGAGAAAGAAAAAAGGGAACGGAAAATTGAAAGAGAACAAAAAAGAGAGGACAGAAAACGGAAAGCTGAAGAAAAGAAAACTCCTAAAATAAAAAAAGTAAGAATAATGTATCTGTATCCAATCAAATCTGTAATATTTGCAAAAAGCTTATAAAAAATAGACTTTTAGTATGCTCTGAATGTCACCGTGTCTTTCATAAATCTTGTGCAACAGCATATTCCTGAAGAAGAAGGAGACAGTTATCTTTGTCACAATTGTTACAATGTTACTGAATGTACTAACGATGATGAGATAGATGAAGAAATCGATAAGAGTGATACTGATGACGAATTCTTAGCTAATCTTAAGGAAAGACAAAATGAGTTAGGATTACAAAGTGTGAAGTTTCAGTGATTTTTATGGGTTTTTTTCGGTGGCTAATAACTGTACTTCTAGGAGCCAATTACTGTGTTTTTGGGGCCAATAGCTAAATTTAATGTGATCTCTGATATTTTTAAAATTATTATTGTAATTCTTATCGTATAACACCAAATAGGTACTAGCTTAAATAGCAGCAATATTGTTTTCTCATAATAAAATATAAAAAGTAAACAAAAGTCGAGTTTTTGTTACATTTTACACAAGTTAACTTACACAACGCTCTTAAAGGGCCAATAACTGTAGCAATCACCTATCGGCCACAGTGTTAAAGATCTATTTCAGTTTTTGCTCTCGCTCTCATCAAATGGTGATTCTTTGCGATAGAACAAGACGACATGACCGGCAATGGGCAGTTAACACTGTTACCGATAGTACAGTTTAAATAACCATAAAAAATATCATAATTCTCTTCATTCTAACTGTCGAAACTTTGCTGATTTCTGTCCTATTTTTTGTGTGATTATTTGTCTGTTTATCAAAATTGTTTGTTTCCCTAATATAAATAAATAAATAAAAATAAAATAAAATTATTCGGTCAAGCGGCCATAAATTGTTTGTAAACCAGTTGAAATTAAATAAACACCAAATTAAGTCGGCCTTTGAGATACGACTCCAAAGGCGTAGGTATATCAACATTGCGAGACTGCATACTCACAGTACATGAAACGAGCAAATTCGCAAGTTTGGAAGTGCAATGTCGATACAGGCTTTCAAAGTAACAGATTTCTGTCGGGATTATACATTGACGCGATATTATAACGTGCGTCTTTACAAAAGAGCTGAAATAAATATCATAATATTTATTAAACTCAAATTGTATATTCTATTTGTCCAGGAACGAAGTGAACCAGTGCTCGGACTTCTGGCAGTGGCACGTGACGTCACCGCCGCGCATTGTCAAGAAGCTCGGTGAAAGCAAGGTGTGCGAGGAGAAGGAGACTGTGACCTTCAAGCTGGAGACGGAAGCCGAACCCGCGCCTACTGTTAAATGGTAATCACATTTACAAAAAGATTTAAAAGAGCCTGTAAAGAAATCAATTAATGGATTTAATCAGAAATTGAGACCAAAATGTCAAGTAGTAAATTTAAAATTTATAAAAAAAAATTACGCAAAAGCGTAGTGACAAGTTTTCTTTATGATTTCGATCTAGTTTTAAAACGAAAAGGGAAAACTTATATTTTGTCAAAATATTTCATTTTGCACTCCAAAATATGTATACTAAAGAATTTTCTTGTAGCGGTCTATTCTAAGAGCGTAGTCTTCGTAGCTACAATTGCTACAAATGCTACGGCTGTAGCTTCGTAGTACCGTAGTCTCTTGTAGTCAGTCTTCTGGCACTCCCTTCCTGCTTACTCAAAGTTACGCAGTCTACATTATGCAAATCTATCAGTTATTTTACCTAGAGATTTTATCTTTAGGTTCAAGAACAAGACGGAACTGACGGAATCGTCGGCGATAAAAATGACGTCATCCGGCAACGCGCACCAGCTCGTCATCACCTCTGCTGCTCGAGCCGACGCTGGCGAATACTCCTGCGAGGTAAATAGCAATTTAGTTTACTTTAAATCTTTTTAAATAACACTTTTTAGCGAGCAACGCAGGACCGTTCATTACGGAAAACCTTGGGGGAGGCCTTTGTCCAGCCGTGGACGTCATTTGGCTGAAACGAACGAACGAACGAACACTTTAGGTATATTGTATTTACTACCACAGGCATTACCCAAGATAATCTTCTACTAACTGGTAGTCGAAATACTCTGGGATTCTATACGTTCGAGCCCTACTTAGTTAATTAGGTCAGAGTAGATTTTGCCGAATGAAAAAAAGTAAAAATAGTTTTGGAGATTTATAATGCGCTTCCCTATCTATTCGTCAGTGTAGGGAGTGTAGGTGATGTATCTTTAGTAAATTAGAGAGGGAGAGTGCTGTGTTCCTGCGGTGAAGACCAAACGACCAGCCCTCCTAGGCAAGTAGCAAAGTGTGACACTTGGTCAGATTGGCCAACTCGAGATCCGAGGAAAGCGGGTTCGAACCCCACCGCCGCTCGACTATTGTGGTGAGCCCACTCGTAACACAAGCTTATTTAGCTTAACACGAGGGACTAACGGGAATATTAATAATTTGTGCAATACAAATTGCTAATAATCTTAAAATAGAAAAGTTTTAATCTCAAAATATTGTCGACGGCCTTTTTTTGTATCGAGCTACAACGGATTCTATTTTCGATTCGATCCAAAAGTGCCACTTGTCTAGACCTACTGATGTTGACTGTTTAATGCGACTAAGAACAAAAAGTTTAATACATAACGTGTATGTACCCAGATCCGCAACATCCACGGCACTGCCACGGACGCGTGCCGGCTCAATGTGCGCAGCGGGCCCGTGTTCACGCAGAAGCTCAGTGACGTCACGGCCAGCGAGGGCAGCGTCAACGTCGAGTTCACCGTGTCTGTAGAAGCCTACCCCGAGCCTAGCGTCAAGTGGTGAGTACATAATGTGTACTAGGTCCGCAACATCCGCGGCACTGCCACGGACGTGTGCTGTGTTCACGCAGGAGCTCAGTGACGTCACGGCTAGCGAGGGCAGCGTCAACGTCGAGTTCACCGTGTCTGTGGACGCCTACCCCGAGCCCAGCGTCAAGTGGTGAGTACATAACGTGTACTAAAGCCTGGTCCGTGAGCACGTAGAATTTTGTCCAATGACCCCAAGCTACCCATCCTTATCGCTCGCGCGAAATTATGTTGTTGTCGCGCTCGCACACTCACTGCGGGCGCCCGTCGCACAGTCGCAACAGCAATATAATTACGCGCGAGCGATAAAGATGGGTAGCTTGGGGTCATTGCACAAAATTCTACGTGCTCACGGACCAGGCTTTAGATCCGCAACATCCACGGCACCGTCACGGACGCGTGCTGTGTTCACGCAGGCTCAGTGACGTCACCGCCAGTGAAGGCAGCGTCAACGTCGAGTTCACCGTGTCTGTGGACGCCTACCCCGAGCCCAGCGTCAAGTGGTGAGTACATAATGTGTACTAGATCCGCAACATCCACGGCACCGTGACGGACGCGTGCCGTGTTCACGCAGAAGCTCAGTGACGTCACGGCCAGTGAAGGCAGCGTCAACGTCGAGTTCACCGTGTCTGTGGACGCCTACCCCGAGCCCAGCGTCAAGTGGTGAGTACATAACGTGTACTAAAGCCTGGTCCGTGAGCACGTAGAATTTTGTCCAATGATCCCAAGCTACCCATCCTTATCGCTCGCGCGGAATTATGTTGCTGTCGCGCTCGCACACTCACTGCGGGCGCCCGTCGCACAGTCGCGACAGCAATATAATTACGCGCGAGCGATAAAGATGGGTAGCTTGGGGTCATTGCACAAAATTCTACGTGCTCACGGACCAGGCTTTAGATCCGCAACATCCACGGCATCGCCACGGACGCGTGCCGTGTTCACGCAGAAGCTCAGTGACGTCACGGCCAGTGAAGGCAGCGTCAACGTCGAGTTCACCGTGTCTGTGGACGCCTACCCCGAGCCCAGCGTCAAGTGGTGAGTACATAATGTGTACTAGATCCGCAACATCCACGGCACCGTGACGGACGCGTGCCGTGTTCACGCAGAAGCTCAGTGACGTCACGGCCAGTGAAGGCAGCGTCAACGTCGAGTTCACCGTGTCTGTGGACGCCTACCCCGAGCCCAGCGTCAAGTGGTGAGTACATAATGTGTACTAGATCCGCAACATCCACGGCACCGTGACGGACGCGTGCCGTGTTCACGCAGAAGCTCAGTGACGTCACGGCCAGTGAAGGCAGCGTCAACGTCGAGTTCACCGTGTCTGTGGACGCCTACCCCGAGCCCAGCGTCAAGTGGTGAGTACATAATGTGTACTAGATCCGCAACATCCACGGCACCGTGACGGACGCGTGCCGTGTTCACGCAGGAGCTCAGTGACGTCACGGCCAGCGAGGGCAGCGTCAACGTCGAGTTCACCGTGTCTGTGGACGCCTACCCCGAGCCTAGCGTCAAGTGGTGAGTACAATACAAGCACAAACAGTACACACTACTTATAGCTCTAGCGCTTAATTCAGTCGGTGTCTGAAGTATGGAAGTGGCACGGGAGGGTGTTTTTAAGATGTCAAACATCAGCAAGACTTTCAGATTTGATTTGTTTACTCTGTCGCGTCATAATATGTCAACGTCATTGCCGCGTGCGCAGCTTTTGTGTGAGTGAACCTGTGCACACGAAGAAGTTTAGTGATGTCACCTTTTTTAATACAACATGTAAATTGTAATGTGACATGCAATAAACGTTTTGAATTTTTGAATTAATGAACCATGACCGAGGTCATTTTAAGAGCCAATATGAACAACAAAACCGGCGTATGTTACCGCAATGCAACAAGGCATGCCGCTGTGACGCTATACTATTTTCCGTGCCATAACACTATGACTGGTGCCGCACCGTATCATGTCATGTCATGTATCTGTCAACGTGAAATTGTGAACTCTGTCAGTTTATAACATATAGCCTGACCAGGAACATAAAAACCCTGGCATAGAGGCGCGTCAATTGCATTTGATAGTGCAACACAGAGTACAGTCGTACCTGTGTTAAATTAATAGGCTAACTTTACGTATCAGGATTCAGGATTACGGGCTGATTTAATATTTTCATAAATTAACAAAAAAATATTATTATAGGTAACCTGGTTTAAATAAATTAAATGAAACCATCAATCGAGCTAGTAGGATTTATTTTATTATTCATCAATAATCAAATTCAGAACTTGAATATTCAACTGCAATGTCTGCTCATGAACGCTTCAAACTCGGTACTTCTTTCCCAATTCCATAAAATTCAACACTTACAAAGTGACAAAAAACTTTAAAATAGGTAGTTGAAACAAACCACAGCTAATTTTCATAGTGGACTGTACTATACGATAAACATGTCAGTCAATTTGACAACCTTTGTTGGAAACATTATTCAATGAAAATATTGTTCGAACCCTTGGTATTTCTCTTCGACAAATACTTTAACACATTGTGAACCACTTTTCTTTCACGACTATAAAAAGATTTTAGCAATTTCATCCACAAAATCAATTGCGCACATTTAAAATAAAGTTTGTTTACACTTTGACAGCAATAGACTGACATGCAAGGTGACATGTCAATGAAGTTTTCAGTTACTGTTGCCATTAAAAGAAATTAGTACCATTAGTTTTCCGCAACATGGCGAGGGTTTTTATGTTCCTGGTCAGGCTATAACGCGTTAGATTGTAAACCAACAGTGGGTTAGGTTAGGTTAGATTGTAATTTAACTACGTCAGATTATAATCTGACGGAATTCACAATTTTACGGTGATATATCCACGCCCTAAATGTATCTTTAGGAATATCTGAATTAAACATTACCGTTACGAAACAGGTACCTGGGAGATGTGGAGATCACTGAGAAGAAGTCAGTCTTCACTCGCGTGGATAGCGGCAGCTCGCACAAGCTCATCCTCAAAGAAGTGGCGGCGGAGTACGCCGGCCGCTACAGCTGCCGCGTCAGCAACGAGCTGGGCCAGGACGAGTGCCACGCTACATTTACTGTCAACAGTGAGTTATTTTGACAAATAAACGGCAAACGTACTCTTTTTGAAAAGGGCTATAGTCCAGTCAATGAATGCCTTAACGACGGTGTAGAGAGAAAACCGTGGAACACAATTTCTGACCTCGGGACTTTATTTAGCCTAGTTAGGTGGTGAACATAGCAAAAGTCCCCGCCCTTAGCCCTTGAGCCGGCGGGGAGAGGGGGGTTTAAAGGTACCACTTTTCGGTTTTTCGCTTAATCCTCGGAAACTATGCGTCCTAGTGACACGACTACTATGAACCAAAAAAAGCTTATTCAATTTGCTACAGGTGAGACCGTCAAGTTTTTCTATATCTTGTATAGTTTTTGCGGCATCTGCTCTAGAAGGTCTGTAAAATTGGAAATTTTATTGTTGTCTTACATGTTCCTTTCAGGAGAAAATCGACTAAATCAACATAGAGCAAACACTATAGACATGCGGGAGCATGTTAAGCCTAGTTCCATGGAGGGGACTGCACCGTGCGTATATTTAGACGAACCAATTAGAGTCACTTTTGACTCCTCATCAATCAAAAACTACTGTGCATTAACACTTCAAATTTGGCTCATGTATTGAGACTTGCAAGATATACATCAGCTTCAAATTTCATAAATATACCTCAAACGGTTATTTAGGTATTGACGTTCAAAAATCGATATTTAGAGCACTAAAATCTATCTATCACATGTGAAATGTTAAAATTTACTGGTTTTTTATTTGTTCCTTTGTATTTACATAACTACCTTTCTGGATGCCAAATTTGAACCTTTGAGGTCATCTGGAAGTGGTTGGAATTTGGTCTATTGGTCAGACATGTAGATTTTTGGACGTCAATATCTAAAGAACCGTTTGAGGCATATTTATAAAATTTAAAACTGATGTATATCTTGCAAGTCTCAACACATGAGCCAAATTTGAAGTGTTAATGCACAGTAGTTTTTGAGTGATGAGGAGTCAAAAGTGGCTCAAAGTGATTCGTCTAAATATACGCACGGTGTAGTCCCCTCGCAGGAACTAGGCTTAACATGCTCCCGCATGTCTAGAATGATTGCTCAATGTTGATTTAGTCGATTTTCTCCTGATGGGAACATGTAAGACAAAAATAAAATTTCCAATATTACAGACCTTCTAGAGCAGATGCCGCGAAAACTATACAATTTATAGAAAAACTTGTCTATCTCACCTGTAGCAAATTGAATATGCTTTTTTTGGTTCAAAGTAGTCATGTCACTAGGACGCATAGTTTCCGAGAATTAAGCGAAAAACTGAAAAGTGGCACCTTTAAACCCCCCTCTCCCCGCCGGCTCAAGGGCTAAGGGCGGGGACTTTTGCTATGTTCACCTCCTAACTAGTCTAAATAAAGTCCTGAAGTCAGAAATTGTGTTCTACAGTTTTCCATCTATAATGCTTTATTGACTGGACTACTATGCTCGGATGGACTATTCTCGGTGTTTCTTTACGAGATCAAATCTATACTTATAATAAATCTGTAGAGAGGTCAATTCTGTACATTAAATGTATTTTCAAAATAACTATCAGGGGGTGATTAGTGATCGATACTGATGCCAAAAATGCAATCAGTAAAATTTTTGTCTGTCTGTCTGTATGTTCCTTATAGAAACAAAAAACTTGGTAAAATTATTCTTCATACTCTTGGGCAGGTTATAGTATACTAAGGAATTCCCACGGGAACCACGGGAGTTAGCGGGAAAAACATTTGTATGAAAAAATCTAAACCGCGTAAGATAGATGAAGGGGGTAAAACGGGATCCACGCGTACGAAGTCGCGGGCGGCCGCTAGTCAGAAATAAGGAGATCCGTAAACGAACTAAAGTCACTGACATAGCCCGACGGATTAGCAAGCTGAAGTGGCAATGGGCAGGGCACATAGTACGCAGAACTGACGGCCGATGGGGCAGCAAGGTTCTGGAGTGGAGGCCACGTTCCGCAAAACGCAGCGTTTGACGTCCACCCACAAGGTGGACCGACGGCCTGATAAAGGCAGCAGGACGGCGCTGGATGCAAGCCGCTACCAACCGTGCGATGTGGAAGTCATTGCGGCCTATGTTCAGCAGTGGACGTCCTATGGCTGAAATGATGATTTGAAAATTATAAATAACTTGAAAAAATTCGTGGGTTTAATTCCCGCCTTAGGCAGTTCGATTTTTTCAAGTTATTTATAATTTTCAAATTAGTTTGAGATCGCTAAAAATTTATCTCTTAACGCTAAAAATTTAATAACTATGAAATGATGATGTACTCTTTTTGAACTTTTGAAACATAGCGTAGCCACCTAGGTCATACGCATGTTAACTGACTCGCGCAGGCGCGGCCTCAATGACGTCACTCGCGTAAGAGCAACGGTGTGACCGATCCACATGAGTCTCCAACGCACGTAAATCATCATCGTTTCAGCCAGAGGACGTCCACTGCTGAACATAGGCCTCCCTCAATGATTTCCATATAGCCCGGTTGGTAGCGGCCTGCATCTAGCGCCTCCCTGCTACCTTTATGAGGTCATCGGTAGACCTTGTCGATGGACATCCCCTGCGTTTTCCAGTACGCGGCCTCTACTCCAGAACCTTGCTGCCTCATCGGCCACTATTTTTTTTAAGATTTTACTAATTAAATTAGCCCTTCGTACTAAGCTAAATATGCTTATATCACGAGTAAGCTCACCACAATATTATAGTCGAGCGGCGGCGGGGATCGAACCCACGTTCTCCGGATCACGAGTCAGCCAGTCCGACCCCTTCACCGTTCGGCTATCGTGGCTTATACAGGATGGATTTTTGTTTGCCACCTGAAGGGAAAGTACTCGTAATACTGTAGATAGAAAATTTTACTCAAAGAAAATATTCCTTAATTTAGGAAAAGAAATAGAACTGCATTCAAAAATTTCTAAAAATTTGCTTGCCACACCCGGGAATCGAACCAACTAAAATTTGTTAAATACACCCTGTATTTTTATTGAATCGATCGTTAGGGTTAAGTATAAGGATGAAATCTCTCTAACAAACTTGATAAATCAAATGAAAGGAAAACCATGATATCTTAAATTATTTTAATTATTTACAGAAAATTTTATAGTATGGTGATAAATATTAAAAAAAAATAGAAAAATTTGAATGCAGTTCTCTTTCTTTTCAAAAATAAAGGAATGTTTTCTTTGAGTAAAATTTTCTATCTACAGTATTAAGAGTACTTTCCCTCCAGGTGGCATTCCACCCTGTATATTAATGTTTTATGCATGACAAGGCAGGTATTGAGGCACCTGGTGTTAAGTGAGATGCAGTCCAGGATGTTTAGCTAAAATTTTGTACATCTCCCAGGGAAGCCTCGCTTCACCAAGAGCCTGGTGGACATGACGGTGGATGCAGGCAGCACGCTCAAGCTAGAAGTAGAGGTGGAGGGTTGCCCCGAGCCCAAGCTGCGCTGGTACAAGGACGGACGTGACGTCACCACCGACGCGCGCATCAAGATCGAGAGGGACTCCAACAGGTGAGGCTCGTTCAGAAGAACACACTGACCTGTAGGGCAAACATTCACAGATTACCAAGTGTCCCTTCCCAAGTAGCAATTGGTATTAATGGCAAAATCTTACTTGTCTTAACTCTATCTAGATTTACGCTTAAGCTAAAACCAAATAAACTTAGAATGGAGATTTTTTTCTTTAAGAATTTATATTCTTCATCGAGCGCTACTTAAGCGAATTAAGAATACCCAAAACCAAGTTAAGTATTCTTTAGATAATTTGGTCTTAAGTTATTCTTAGCTTAAGTTAAAAAAAACTTATTTTACTAAATTAAGATTTTTTGTATGCTCACTTAATACTAAATACTATAGATGAAGTATTATTTAAGTGTGGCAAAGTAAATGAAGTATTCGTAGATTTACTTAAGACTTTTTAAAGACCATTGTCCTAGAAATAGTTTTCTGAAGATTAAGTTAATTACTTTATTACTAGAATTAGTACATTTTGAGAAAAAATATACTTAACGGGACGATTTCGATAAAACAGGATCACGCCTATTAATTCAATGTAATGCACGCCCGCGGCGTGGTGCACAGCTTATTGTATTAATTTTTGATATAAATTGCGTGCGGTCGCCTGCGAACTAATTATGCTATTATAAGTAAACTCAAAATATGATTTACTAAAATAGTGTTTAAAATATTTTCGAAATTGTATGGTAAAGTTGGGTACAAGATGATAATAATATTATACAATGGAGAAGTTTCGTGATGTTGAAAACATTAGATTTAAATGAATGGAATTAAAACATAGACCAAAAAAAATTAAAGTTGGAGTTATTTTTGAAATCCATCAAGAAGTGGCTGAGAAATCAATTATTTAAATTACCTCCATAATATCGCGTGGAACTTAAACATACAAGACGGTACCGTGACGTCAGGCCACCTGTTCAAGTTTCAATCATCATGCTTACCACCTCTAACGCATTGTCGAGAATGACACTATAATGTCAAAGTCTTCTTTTTCTTTTTTATATGGTCAGGTCTTGGATGTGTCAAAAAAGTTTACACAATTTTACTAAGAAAGAATCTTGAGTGACCCTGGCTGAAAAATTAAAAACTATGTACTACATATTATTATATTTAAAAAAATGGATTTGTCAACAGCACTGGACTAGGGGTGATTTACTGTTTGTACTCCGAATGACTGTTGTGATTACACCGATCAAAATAGCGCGAATATTTGTAACTTTAGGGCACTATAACTTTTGTATTTGTAGAGATATTTTCATGATTCTTTCACAATTATTATTAGTTTTACTTATATTTTCAAAATTTATTAAAAGAAAAAAATTGGAAACTTGTTCATTTAACTAACTAGGTACCAATAGTTAGGTACTTTTAAAAAATCTTAACATAATAACTACCGAAAAATGTTTCTAATAATTGTAATCCACGCTTATTTACGCTTCTCATTTAATAAATTAGAAACACTGTGTGATTAAATTTAACAAAATTACAAATTGTTAAAAGTTCCATAAAAACAATGAAATAAAAACTTTTCACAATAAAATACGTCATGTGTTCATTAACACGGCAAAAATCATATGGCCGAATTCAATGAATTTAATTGCTCATCGCTGAGTATTGCAATTACAGAGTTCAAAGAATACTTTACGAAATATGAGGGTGGTGCAATTTACCCGCCAATACATTAAACCGAACTTTCCCTTATAATGTTATAACAAAACTAAAAACGTAAAAACCAATTAAAATCCTATTAGTACCATTTTCGACTTCCACACGGACAAAGTCGAGGGAGAAATCATGTAATTATTTAATAAGTTAGTAAATGAATTGTTCTCTAATGTATAGCAGCACCAATAATTTAGCAAGACTAAGACAGAATGAAAACTATCTAGTTTTAACTAAATAAAACTAAAGATCTACTTGATACCACATGCACGTAAGTAATACTTCATCAAGTGAATTTTAAGTGTAAGTTAAATCTAATGATTCTAAACGAATACTATGTAAAGTATAACTTGACTCAACTCTTTCTTTACTAAACTTACAAATTCAAAATCTTCTATACTCTTGCTACATTAAGACAAATTAGAATTACCGCCATTATGAGATATGTGTAACAAAAAATAAATCAGAAATTAACCAATACTATCATAACAAGAGGACATTTAAATTGAAGTACGTCTTTGTTACACTTTTTCTAGTTGCATAAATGTCTAATAACGTTTGCATAAAATAAAATTATATTTTATAACCTCAAAGTTTTCTTTATACAATACAATTTCCCAATATTTTATTGATCTTATTAGGTTTTTTTCAAGGCCCTCCTATTTTATGACATTATCTATTGATTTTACACGAGAAACCACAATGCGTTTTTATATATCCCATGCAAAAATGACATTCACAGTCTTTTCTAGACATAATATAAATTAGTTATTAAAATATTTAATCGCCATTTTCATTAACCTTTATCTAAAGTTAATTTAGTGTTAAAGATGACAATGTTTTCTAAATTAAGTTCCTCTTTATTAAAAAGTGTCTTATATATTTCTTCATGAAGTTAAATAAACATTCGCTGTAAAAATAATTATTAGTCTTAAATAAGTATTCAAGATATCTTCAACTCTATTTCCTTGTCTACAGTCATACTACTAGACATCTTATAGTACTTGTTTAGAAATTCTTAAAACTACACTCTTAATTAGGGTTTAATTCTGCCTTAAGCGTTGTCTTAACTCTGTCTCACTGATTTCCAAAGGATTGTGCCCTTTTTTGCTTACCATTGTCTTGGGGCATAACTTCAAGATTTCTTGAGTGCGACTATTGTCTTGGCCAAGACAACGACTGGAATTAGGCTACTAGTCTTCAAGATATCTTCAATGCCTTATGAAGATAATCTGTTGCTACTTGGGTTGGTTTCTCGTTCAAAAAAATACAGAAACTGTAGGAAAAAAATTCTTAAGTATCCCGTTCTTAATTCAAATCACACCATCAACCTCTTATTCTACTATAACTATTAGGAAAAAAATTCTTCAGGTCACTCTTGTCTTCTCAACTGAAGTCACCGTTTAGTTAAAACGTACATCTATCAAATTCGATCTTCAGATTCAAGTTCTTTTGCAATGAGGGCTACTGAATTAAGATCACTATTTGAGGCGACAACCTAATGAGTGAAAATGTAAATAGAATAGAATAGAGAGTATTTATTTGTCTCAAAACAGGTTTCATTTACAGTTTATCACAGTAGCACTCCTTCTGTTTTAGCACTCATCAGTTGTCGCCTCTGTAATACTCTGTATTAGCCAGCTGTCCGCAAATTTAGTAGCCTCCATTGATTCATTAGCCCTAAGATAATTTCGTCTAGCCATTTAGTTGCTCTGGAATCCCTTAGACTACATATCTCTGTCGAGCTGAATCACAATGAAAATAACGCCATTTCACAGATTGGAGAACTACCACCTAACCGTGACCCTTGTGAAGGAGGAAGATGGCGGCGAATACGAAGTGCGCGCCGAAAACGAGATGGGAAGCGTCTCTTCCAAGAGCACTGTCACCATACATAGTGAGTATTACTCGAACAACGAAGGAAACACAACGTTGAGACTAGGGCCATAGAATTCAAAATTGCAGTAAAATTATGAGGATGCATTTATTATTCAAATTATATTGATCAATGTTTAATTCTAGTGAAGTTTATAATAGAGAACTAGAGTTTACACAGGTTATACACAACACTTACACACACCTTTACACACAAACACACAACTATGGTAAAGTATATTACACTACACACTCAACTACATAGGTTCAGTGACCGCATCACTGAATGGCACTTCGCTGGAAAGAGTCCGGTAAAGTAGTAGTTTGAATTAACAGTATGAGTGATTAGTTACTGCATCATACCGCACGTTTTGTTGTGGTGTCCCTAGATACCATACAAATCTGGTCAAAGTTTACCCACAAGCATTCAATAGACTAGAATGCTGTAGAATGCACTTACGAACATAATGCACTGTGTCCCGCACTGATCATTTGTGTCGTCTTTTGTACCCCATTTTGATTGAACATTTTTATCATTGCCCTTTTTTCATTCCATCATTATAGCGAGAGAAGTTCATTCATTCACAAAAGAAAACATTGTCGAAAATGAAATCGAGGAAGATAGCAAATCGAGTAAAAAACTGGTAGAAGAGAAAGTGGATAGCGGAGAAAAGAAAAAGGCAGAGAAGGGGAAGACCAAACCAGAAGAGGCCGAGGAGAAGTCATTCTGGGATGATGTAGAGGAAGACGCTCTCAAAAAGACTAAGGTTGAAGATGTCAAAACACCAGCACCAGTCAAAGCCCAGAAGTCGGTGACAGAACCCGAAACTATTGAAGAGAAGTCCATTTGGGATGACGTAGATGATGATGGTCTTGCCAAGAAACCCAAGGTCGAAGAAGTGGACGCGCCAAAAGGGAACCAAGCCAGAAAATCTGTGTCTGAACCAGAGGTTGCCGAAGAAAAGTCGATATGGGATGAGAACCACAACGAGCAGAACAAACAACCCATTATTGAAGAAGTTGACACCGAACCCCAGGCGGGCAAGAAGACTCGCACGCAAGCCGAAGTTATCGAGGAAGTACCGATAGACGAGGACATCAAGACACCCAAACGTAAATCGGTTAAAAAACAGTCTGTTACAGAAGAACCTTTAAGTGCTGAAACTGAAGGTATAAACTCGTTTACCGCTTCACGCTTCCCTTCAATTAGCGAACAGCTTCTAGTCTGCGAGAATCTCACGTTTTCGCGTACACTGTTGCATGCTTCCGTGTTGTTAACCTTCCAAGTGTGCTTTGTTGTTTAGGCCGAGTGTTCGAAACAGTAACCACGTTCAAGACGGGCGACGACGGGTCGATTGTAATGTCTAAGGTCAGCAGCTCGCGGGCCCACGGCGCCATCATCACAGGTCAGTATGCGGCTTCCTCCTTCTCTTCCCAATTTTAACCTCATTTTTATCCTGATGGGGTGCCTACACTGTTACACAGATCAGCTCTACCGAAAGTCACTGGGCTATTTTATACATAGGTATATTTAACAAATCCAAATAATTTGGGAGTCAAAAATTATCATCGATTCTTAGCAATTCGACTCCAACAAAAGTTTTAAAAAATATTATATTTGAGCTGATAGGTAAGCCTCTGTAGGTACCCCTTTATACTAACCACCATCCACCAGATTGCTTAAATCTTCTAAGAAATAAATAGAAATCGTAACGCATTGACCACATCGCATGTCTAATCCAATCTTTAAATAATTGTTGTATCGAAATCAACATAATACTATTTTAACTGGTAGGTCCAGCCGAAACGCGCACTTTACACAAAATGACCTCCACTGCCGTTTATTACGATGATGATGACGAATTCGAAGGCAGGAGGATAATCCAGCCGACCAAACCTCACTCAACTTCCTTAGAGGTGGAAGAGATAGCCAGCCATAGTTATTTCTTAACTGATATGGGATATTACACAATACCTGACCACTTGAGGAGAGGAACGTACGGAATCATTGAAGAACCACAGACAGATTCTGAAGCTGACAATAACTCTAGATGCGGAAGACAGAGTCATAACAGAACAATCTCGATCATGTCAATGTCAGAAGACGAGATGAGCTGGCAGAGCTCACCACTCTCACGAGAAATCTCTATCGAAGACCTTTCTAAATCTATTTTCGATATCGATGATACAAAGAAAGTGTTCAGCAAAGATTCTTATGTACGTCAATCCTCGTTCAAAGAAGACTATTTCACTGATGAGGGCGACGAATCATTTATTGTCAGAGAGAAATCTCAAAAAGTCTACGAGAATGATATCACAGAGCGACTCATACATATCTCGAAGGAATTTGACGAAAACGAAATCAAATCTGTGGATGAGAAGATAGATGATGTTAAAAATAGAATTTATGAAGAATTAGTATTAGGGCCCTTGAAGAATTTAGATAATATAACGAAAGACGTGACCGAAACGACGGTAGAGAAAAAGAAGAAGCAAGGATCGAAATTGTTTATTGTAGAGGAAGAAGAAGTGGACGACGACTTAGAAGCGCTGTTGAGACGAAGTCAGAGACAAAGGAGCATTCTTGACGATATTCTGTCACACGAAGAAGAAAAAGGTAAATTTCAAGTCTATAAAGTATTACGGGGGACTCTTAACGAAAGAGGCTGGCATTTGATAACGTAACGCTACGCAATGTCGGTTTGGGGTAATGTGTTGCTTTATAAACATAAACTTTAAATTATTTTACAAATACTTAACAGTGATCTGTTGTTTTCCGCTTATGTACCGTCAGTTAAATTATCGAGTAACTAGGAAAATATCAGATCATCATCATTGACTAGCGATGTAGCATCATTGTACTTTACTAATGCTCTGTCGTATGTTTGTTTTAGCGCGCATGCGTAATAACATTCCCTTCTGGCATACTAATACTTGGACTGCCCCGAGACAGAGATATTAGAAGGATCGAGACAATCATCACATCATCAAGGTATACTTACCAAATTTTATATTTTTGCATGATTTATGCCGCATGAAGTTTTATATCTACGTTCCTAGTTTTTTGTACTATGTTGTAATCCATCGGAAGTGGTAAGTATTCACAAAGAACTCGACACAACTCTCCTTGTACATGTATACTCGGTTTTATTTCGAACAGGCGTATTGGTGAGTATCCGTCTCTTCTGCCGTAAGTTTCGATATAACTGCTGTATATTTTGCAATTCTATTCTATTCTACTGTGTTATCGTAAATAATAAAAGGTTTTTCTTTTAGGAGCTTCAGTGATCGCTTTCGTCGAGAGTCTTTCTATGTTTTTTTTTTCTTTCTTTTGTATATATTTTCCACATTAGGACAGTCCAATGAAAATCTGAATGTTTGCAGTTTATTATGGTGACATAATATTATTTTATATGATATAAATATTATAGACGATTCAGGATTATCTACGGTCATAAACTACTTAAAAGCATAATCATAAGAGCCTCTATTTTGCCTTTAAAGAAAATAATATTACATAATATTTTGTATACAGGGTGTTAGGTAAATGGGTATATGAGCCGAGACTAGCCCATGTTAACATACTCATATAAATACTATAGTGGTGTCAGAAAGTGGATATCGTAATATTAAATAAAAAATATTTTCCCATACAAAACTAAATAAATTATTATTATTTTAATTTTTGGACAGCCCTACGATCGCGCAACTCCCTCCTAGGTCAAACTTGGTCAAACGGTATTTCATTCACAAATTTTGACGCGAGTCGGCACTTTTATTATTACTTTTGAACCAATTCTTCACTTACCTCTTTTTATTGACTCTGCAAGCAATCCAAGGTATTCAGGGGGTAACACTTCACTCTAATCAGTCAAGCCCGAGAGCTTACCAGTACAACACGTACGCACACCGGTTACCACCAAAACCAGTTGTTGCCAACCTTTTGGCCGAACTTCTTTATATAATCTACTTATAATATACTGTCTCCTACAATATGAAGTGCGCGATGTGCAACTCAGCTTTCAACGATGGAGCTCAATGTGGGTCATGCAAGAGACATTTGGACTTCGCTTGTGCCAACATATCAGAAACAGCCTACCGTAAGCTACGCTCTGATCGTAGGGCTGCGTGGAGATGCCCTGCGTGCAAAAGTTCTTCGCCTCACTCATCGATTCCCGCATCACCTGAATCGGCATCTCTGGAGGTCATCCTCAACGAAATACGCGGAATTAAACTTCAGCTTACCAGCTTATCTACTCTCTTGGAGGATGTGAGGGCAATCAAATCCGAGATTGCTGACCTCAAGACCGCCTCTGAGTTTAGCAGTGCGAAAATAGACGAACATGCTGCGCGGCTGGCCACGGTGGAATCGAGTTTGCCTGCAGTAGCGCGTATCCAGGAGACTATTTCTGCAACCCAGGAGGCTTTATGCCAAGTAAAAAACGAGTCTTCCTCTAAGGAGCAATGGGCCCGTCTCAATAATGTTGAGATAAAAGGAGTGCCCATGAAGAAGGGTGAAAACTTATTCTCGGTTGTGGGAGCGATAGCTAAGAGAGTAGGATACGAATTTCCCAAGACGCAAATTAACTACGTGTCGAGAATACCTATCCATAACTCAAAGGATAAATCGATTATTATCTGCTTCATCAACCGATACGTCAAGGAAGAGTTTGTCGCTGCAGCTCGAGCTATGAAAACCATAACTGCCAATGAGATAGGCTTCAGTGGAAATTCTGACCGGATCTTCGTGAACGATCACCTGACCTCGGAATATAAAAAGCTCTTAACGAAGACAAAGTCAGCTTTGAAAGCTAAAGACTATCGCTACATATGGATTAAATATGGAAAAATACATGTCCGAAAAAATGACACATCGCATGTGGTAGTTATACATACGGAAAGCGATTTAAACAGGCTTGTATAGACTGTATCTTATTTTGCTTAATTTTAATTTATTATTTTTACACTGCCAATACTTATATTTTTAATATGTTATTGTGTTATTCAGATAATTTTTGTTTAAGCCCATGCACTTTAACAAACATTATACTCTCCCGCCTCAGTAATGCTAAAATGTTTATAACCTCTGCCTCGCATATTACTCATCCGCTCGCCTACGCCGAGTTATCGCCTGTCTATTGTGCTATGCGCTTCTGGTCATTATTGCGTAAATATCCCAGCGATGAACCGCTATCTGTCCCGCTCGCACTGGCACCTCGCGCGTTCCGCCGCCTGCTTTGCCGTAGTTACCGAATAACTGAGCTTTGCGACTTTAATCTATCTTTGTTTTTTAACTATTGCTACCGGTTTCGCTTACTAACTGCCTACGGAATAAATTATCGTCCGCTCGCTATTATTCACCCGGCGTATTTACCAGTCGTAAATCTATGCTTTTACTTTGATATTATATTGTTTTTAACTAAATTTGTAATTAAATTAAATGAATGCAAGTAATATAGCAAATGGGAATGGAAATATAGTATTTTACTACCAAAACGTACGCGGGCTTCGATCCAAAACTACAACATTTTTCCGTAACTTATCTTTGGCTAATTATGACGTTATCTTACTGACAGAAACATGGTTGTTAGACGGAATATCGGACTCCGAACTGTTTGACAACCGGTATATTGTATGGAGGCGCGATCGTGACTACGTCCGGACGGGACAGGGTCGCGGTGGTGGTGTGCTGATAGCCACACACAGAGATCTTTGCGTTTCACCTCAGCCTCAATTCCACTCCTCAGCTGAGGATTTATGGGTCACTTTACTTTTTGATCAGCCAAATAATAAATCGTTAAAGTTGCACTTATGTGTACTTTACTTATGCAGCCAAAACTTAGGTCACTCGTTTTCTCAACAGCTATCAAACTACTTAGATACTCTAAATAATACTGTAATGAACAACTCCTTAGACAAGTTCTTAGTTGCTGGCGATTTTAATCTGAGTGGTATTGGTTGGCTGAATAATGATGATGGTACTTTTTCGCCATCTAACTGTAAAACACCGGACGAGCTACTGCTTGTGGATGAATTAAGTACTCATAGTTTTTGTCAATATAATGGAGTGATTAATAAATTCGGCAGGTTACTCGACTTGGTGTTATCGAATGAGTACGTGTCGGTAATTGAGTGTGATGATCCACTGGTACCTATCGATCCCCATCACAATGCGATTACTTTCTCCATGTCTCTATTGCAATTTAACAAACTTAAACCGGCTGCATCTTTGTTGTATAGGTATGGTAAAGGTAACTACACCGCAATGAATGACCATATTTCAAGGATTGACTGGGAAGGTGAGTTTCTTGCTAGGTCACTCGAGGAGAGCGTTGCGTTTTTCTATGGAACATTAGATGAACTAAAGAATAAATACATACCGTCCGTAAACGCTGTCCACAATCGACACCCTAAGTGGTATTCGCCTTCTCTAATAAAAATAATAAAAGAAAAACGTAAGTTCCTGAAAAAATATAAAACTTATAGAAATCGTTCTGACCTAGATTCTTATAATGTTCTGCGCAAAAGAGTGAGAGACCTAGAACTAGTCTGTTACCAGAAGTACATCTCTTTGGTCGAAGATTCCATTGAAAGCAACCCTAAGCACTTCTGGACATTTATTAAGTCGCGACGTGGTTCTAGTGTTATCCCTAGTAGTATGACATATAATGCAACTATGGCTACTTCTGGCGTAGGTATATGCAATGCATTCTCATCGTTTTTTCAGTCAACTTTTCTAAACTCAAATACGAACCGAACTACCTCAGCAACTGGCTTGTCTCATGCAAACGGCACGGCCGACATTTTTTCTATAGAAATTAACCCACGATTAGTCAAGAGGCTACTTTTAAAATTGGACCCTGCTAAATCAGCCGGTCCTGATCTCCTTCCAGCTCGTTTACTCATTCAGTGCGCTGAAAGCTTGGCGATTCCAATTTCTATGCTTTTCAAAAGATCTCTTCTTGAAGGTTTAGTGCCCAACTTATGGAAAAAGGCCTTTATTACACCTGTCCATAAAAGTGGATCCAAGATGGAAGTAACTAATTACAGGCCCATATCCAAGCTCTGTATAGTTTCGAAGGTCCTGGAAAAGGTTGTCCACGATCAGGTGTATGAGGCTTTAAGAAATTCTTTTAGTGATTTTCAGCATGGTTTTCTGAGAAAGCGCTCGACCGTGTCAAATCTTGTCTTGCTTAATGATTACTTAACCCTCAATATGGATAATGGTGAGCAGGTTGATGTAATCTATACGGACTACAGCAAAGCATTTGATCGAATCGATCACAACCTTCTTCTGAACAAGCTTCAAATGATTGGAATCAGAGGTGACCTTCTTAGATGGTTCGCATCTTATATCTCAAATAGATCTCAGGCTGTGGTGGTGAGCAATTACATTTCCAGCTGGATACCCATCCCTAGCGGCGTTCCTCAGGGATCTTTACTGGGCCCGTTGTTGTTTGTCATATTTGTAAACGACATTAACTCTTGTCTGCACTCCTCCCGCCTTCTTTGCTTCGCAGACGATATGAAAATCTACTCCACAATTGCGTCGGAACGGGATGCTGCTGCCCTGCAGGCTGACTTGTCACGTCTGGTTGAATACTGTAAGTTCAATAAACTGGATCTCAACCCCTCCAAATGTTCTATTGTAACTTTCAGTCGCAAGCTAAATACTAAATTGTATCCATACCTTATGGGTGGCCAAACTCTACAGAGGAAGACATCCATTCGCGATCTGGGAGTGATACACGATTCCAAACTGATTTTTGATGACCATATAGATAGCATAGTAGCTAAGGCGTCAAGGGCTCTCGGTTTTGTAATGCGTAGCTCAGTCTGTTTTAACAAAGTAAAGACACTTAAAATACTATATTGCACATTTGTGCGTAGTCACCTTGAGTATGCGTCACAGATCTGGAACCCTAGGTACCAAACATACGTCTCTCGCTTGGAGAATATCCAGAAAAAGTTTATAAGGTTTATCTGTTACCGTACCAGATCACAGTATAGTTCGTCGGACTACTCTAACATCTGTAAAAGGCACCACATCCTTCCTCTTGCCATTAGGCGTGAAATATCTGATATCACATATCTTATAAAAGTTATCACAGCTGAGATTGACTGCTCTGAACTCCTAGCTAACATTCAATTTAATGCTCCAAAAAGAATTCTGCGCAATAATGATCCACTATACATCCCCAAGGTAGACTCTAACTACAGGCAAAATAGTTTTCTCTGGCGGGCGAGTAGGAACTTGAACGAATTTGTGAAGGAGACTAACATCGACATATTTTGTACTAGCATTGCTGTGGCGAGGAGAAAGCTAGGCGACCGTTTTTTTAAGGACAGCTAAATTGTTTTTCTGTTTGGCAATGTTTTCCAATACTTTTTATTTAGGTATACATAGTATATTATAGTAGTGTAGTACGTAGTATGTAGTAACCCTGGTGCAAAGGCTCACTAAATTTTTTAAATTGTTTTTACCTGTGGGAACCTATAAGTGGTTTACTCGTTGCCTATCTTATGTCATTATTACACACTGTAAAACCCTGGTTTTCCTAAATAAATAAATAAATAAATAAATAAATAAATTCACAAAACGAATCGCAACACATCTATCACATCAATCCACTCACTTATTCACCTTCCCACGCTTTCAAGTGGTCGGGTAGGTTCTTGTAGTGAAATCCTATTTTCAAGAAGGGGATCTCCGGGTCTCCCTTCGGTGGTATGGTGGTGTCGATTCACCCACCCGCGAAAACATTAAGATACAAGGCATCGTGGAACGGTAGGTCTCCCGGACATAAATCGTTCATCACACTAAAGAAGACACAAACAAAGTCCTATTGCACCAACACCACTCAACACACATCACCATAATTTCACTGTATATCCGTCAACAACAAAACATCGCAACGAACGCAAATTATTTACTGATAAAATAATGTAAACAAATAAACATGGCCGCATGGTGCGATGGCGCATGCGCGGTGCAACTAGTGCGGGGTCATTATTTTTTCCATAAAATCGGTAATCGATATTGATATTACAAAAAATCGATTAAAATATCAAATTGTTTGAAAACCATCTGAGTAATCAATAGGAATGTCTTAAAATCAATTATCGATTAATTGATAGATCCTACCTACCTGAAATCGCTCATACTATCGATGGGTCTAAATTAGTTTAACGATACCATTGCATTGATAGAAGACATTGAAAAAAAAAAACAACACAGTTTTATTTGGTAAATTAAGAAAACCGTAATCTGCCATGCTTTTGGAAATGTTTTAGCTAAATTTAAATTTGCGATAAACGCTGTTATTTTTCTTAGAAAATATGATATTTTATTAACGATAGTATGAGTGATTGGGTGGCCTTTCGATAGGCTATTGATAGACAATCGGCAAGACTACTGTACTGACCAACTGGATTGTAATTACGGCACTGTAATTACGACACTTTGACCTCAGACGACTCGACCTTCATTAGTCAATCATGAAATGAAAACTTAACCCCAACCACAATTAATGGCACCTAAATTTATTATTTGTAGAAAAAAAATCCTTCAACGATTTATTATTGAACACGTGAAAAATCTTAATCGATTTTTAGCCTTCAATGTCACCTCCTTACACATCCTTACTCCTGCGCCGCGATGATCTTCCGACTCTTTCTTGCAAGTGAAAGCCGCCGTGCGATACGTCTTGCGTCTCACTCGCACTACACGTGCCGGTCCCATTGTAAGACCTTTCGTTGACCTTCAAAGATTAAACAGTGCGTTGGGCACATTTCTTTAATGCCTAAGGTTTTTTTTCAATGGTGTCTTATTTTTAGTTAAGGTATTTTTAGTACACAATATCGTGATTTACGATGATAAAATTTAGATGATTACCTACAATTTCTCATTTTCCTTAATCAAAGTTATCAAGTTTAATGATTCGTTCCATACATTTCAGCCGAATGACGTCCACAATGAACGGTCCTGATTATTCAGTTTATTTGAATAAGTAAGTTACAGTCAATGAAGTAAAATAATTCTTGACCACTTTGTTTACTTTTACTTATCCAAAATCCAAATCGAATCAAATAAGGTAAGGGAGTATTTGTCTTGTGCTAAATCTTTTTAGATGGACTGATTTTCCTGGGGGATTGCTTAAGGTTTTTGCCTCTCAGAGACAAACTTTTAGGCAGAAAATTATAATGAATTCTGTCATTTGTTTTATCTACGCTAGTTTGTCGTACTATTAATTTTCAGGGGTGTCACGACGCAATTTGGCGACAAAAACTGAATCAGCTGATTACTCAATAATGGTACCTTTCCCAGACTTTCTGACACCACTATAGTATTTATATGACTATGTTAACATGGGCTGGTCTCGGCTCATATACCCATTTACCTAACACCCTGTAGATGTAAAAAATTAAATTCTACTAAGCATTTTCTTTTCAAATAAAGATCATAAATAAAACAGATCTTGAGCCAAAACTACATCATCACCTCAATTATTGCAGCACCCCCCACAATCAAAGACAGCTCCATGTCGGATAGCACAGCGTTCGAGTCTTTGCCTCTGACCTACACGGTTGAGGTCAACGGGAATCCCGCGCCTGCTGTGCGTTGGCTGCACGACGGCAAAGAGGTCAAGCCCAGCAAGAGAGTACAGATCACAAACGACGGCGGTCTGCATAAACTGGTCATAGACAAGGTGGACATGAAGGACGCCGGGAAATGGGAGTGTGAAGTGAGCAACGATCTTGGCAAGAAGGTGCAGCAAGCTCAGCTGAGTGTGCAACGTGAGTTGAAGTACTTGTGTAATGCTTAGTTTACATGTTTTAAAAAACGTGTCTCAGATAGAGTATAACGAGCACCCTTCAAATAACCGGGAAAAAACTATCCTGTTTTTCCCAGGGTCTCAAACTATCTCTTAAATATTGATTATCGAGTTTTGAAAACAAGTTATCCTTAATTTTTGCTTCTAAATTGCTTCATAACTGCGTCAAATCATACCTACTCAGGTAACAGAAATCATAGTGAGACAAGAAAATTCTCATCGCTGCAACTTCTAGAATCATCTAATCATCTTATTCATGATAGATCATAATATTTACAAGCTTTTTTTTTCGCAGCTGCGAGTGACTTCCGCAAGCCAATCTTCACGAGCCCACTAGAAGCCCAACGCGTGATGCAACGCGAGCCCGTCACTCTTCGTGCTGTATGCACGGCTGACCCACTACCGCACGTATCCTGGTTGCTTGATGGACGGGAACTGGTCCCCGATGCGACCTTGGTTGCTGATGTGCAGTCCACGCCCATTGATCACGGCCTGAATGAGTGCGTCTTCACGCTGAACATCCCTACTGGTGAGTTATACATAATATTGAAGCGCAGCGAGTGATATAGCGTGACCCACTGCCTCACATGTCCTGGCCGGAAGAAAGAGAGCTGTCACTACGCTAATCGCTGAAGTAGAGACCACACCCATGTAGCTTGAAACTAGATAGGCAAATGAGGGTTTTCGCGAATGAAAGATCCGCTAGATGGCGGGACGTGGATGTGGGGTCTGACTGCTGCGTGATTGGTGGATTTTGACATATCTGTCAATGTCATGTCAAAAATAACCAGTCATGCAGCATTTGGATCTCGAGTCTACGTATTTCCATCTGGTGGATTTTTCATTCGCGAAAACCCACATTAGAAGTTTAGTTGTGCAGAGGAATTTTTCTTTTTCTGTTATTTGGGCCAGAACACTCCAGACGATTGAATACTCTTTAAGGTAGCACTTTTCAGATTAAAATTTTCTAATTTTTCTCTACAAATCTCTACCTATCTATCTGTCTATTGACCCACACTGTATGTCAAAATCCAGGTCGTCACGCCGACACGGGCGTGTACACGATCCGTGCCAAGAACGAGTACGGAGTTGGCGAGAGCTCGGCGCGGCTCGACATCTTACTGCGGCCTGAGATCGAGGGGCTGCATGACGTCACCGCTGCGCCCTACGAGGAGACCACTTTCATCGCCAACGTGCGCGCCAACCCTATCGCCGAGGTTCAATGGTGAGTGCTGTGGTACTCTCTGTTAGGAGGACACATCGAGGGGCTCTGTGACGTAAAGACCATGTCCTTTGAGGAGACTACATTCATCGCTAGCGTGCGGGGCAACCCTATTGCTGAGATTCAGTGGTGAGTGCTGTGGTACTCTCTGTTAGGAGGACAGATCGAGGGGGTTCGTGACGTCACGACCATGTCCTTTAAGGAGACCACCTTCATTGCCAACGTGCGCGCCAACCCCATTGCTGAGGTTCAATGGTGAGTGATGTCATACTGTCTGTTAGGAGAACAGATCGAGAGGCTCCGTCACGTCATCCAGGCCAAGAACGAGTAAGGTAAAGGCGAGAGCTCAGCGCGGCTGGACATCCTGCTGCGGCCCGAGATAGAGGGGCTGCATGACGTCACCGCCGCGCCCTACGAGGAGACCACCTTCATCGCCAACGTGCGCGCCAACCCTATCGCCGAGGTTCAATGGTGAGTGCTTCATACTGTCTGTTAGGAGGAGAGTGCTGTCATACTGTCTGGTAAGAGGCCAGATCGAGGGGCTGCATGACGTCACCGCCGCGCCCTACGAGGAAACCACCTTCATCGCCAACGTGCGCGCCAACCCCATCGCCGAGGTTCAATGGTGAGTGCTGTGGTACTCTCTGTTAGGAGGACAGATCGAGGGGTTTCGTGACGTCACCGCCATGTCCTTCGAGGAGACCACCTTCATCGCCAACATGCGAGCTAACCCTATCGCTGAAGTTCAGTGGTGAGTGCGTGATATTCTGATCTGTCAGGAATGCATTCTCTCACTAAAAATTTTACGAGAACAACCCAGTTGTATATGGAAAGTTATCGTGACGGTACAAAACAACAGCCCGCAACAATTTCAACTTTAAATTGCTTGGGTCTTGCGTACAATTATTTTGAAGCACCTAAAACTGTTCTGAATAAAGAAACGTTTTAAATTACCTGTCTAAAAAATATAGGTACGGCTACTTTAAGTTTTAAACAGGTAATATGTAGCGTCTCGAAAACGACGGCTTCACACACAAATGCAAAATAAACTAATCTCCAAACCCTTTCAAACCCTCAGGAGCAAAGACGGCCTAGTCATCAAGCCGTCCTCGCGCTTCGAGATCTCCGAAGACAAAGCAGCCGAGACGCACTCGCTCGCCATCAAGAAGCTGGGCGTGGACGACGCCGGTGTCTACGCCATCACCGCCAAGAACGAGCTTGGAGAGACCGCTATGCAGGCCAAGCTTACCATTCACAGTGAGTGTCTTCTGATCTTCTGCACTGTTGCTTGTTCGGAAAATTATTCATTTTGGAATGTAACAAAAATCTTCCCCCTTAGATGAAGTTACAAACCCTACTTCTGCTAAATTCTGGTACCCTTATTCATAATAATGCAAACAGTTTCATTTGCCTCCTGTCACATAAAAAAAAAACAACTTATTAAACCTATTTTAACAACTACACTCTTTGATCTCGTTCTTACTTGGCGCTGTCATCATTTGATAGAAAGTGACAAAACGGTGCAAAAGTTAAAATAGGTTTATATTATGCTGTTTACCTTATTATGAATAAGGGTATTGATCTTCTGCACTTGTTGGGAACAGTAATTTAGTATAGTTCCAAAATACTGAACTGTCCTATGCATGACATTGACAGTGGGGCGCCACCGTCAATACCGGATCGCTGGTTCCGATTTTTGCCATGTTGGAAACCATATAGTTGAACGATGGTAGCGCCCCCCCGTCATTGAGTTTGGTGGGACAGTTCAGCGTGGGTCATCTATAAGATGTATTTTGGAATGCATGAAAATGATCTGCCAAAGTTACAATCGTGACAGTTTTAATTTCAATTTAAGAAGTAACTTCGCCCGATGAACCAATTTCGAAATTAAAACTGTCATGAATATTACTTTATCTCATTTAAAACAATTATATTTTAAATTTGTTTTTAATTAGCAAATACCAGAATATAATTTAAAAATCGATGTTTAGATCATGGTTTGGATTACAACTGTATTCCAATAAATTCCCTTTTCACACCCTTAGCTGGCGAGCCGATATTCGTGAAGCCTCTCCAAAAGGAGACTGTGAAAGACTACGATGACGTCACTCTCAAAGTGCGCTGTGACGGTGTGCCCAAACCCGACGTACTGTGGTACAAGGACGGAGAAGAAATCGTTAATGATGATCGCCATACACTTACTACAGAGGTGGAGGGACAGGTCAACAGCGAACTGGCCATCAAGCACTTCAACGCTTCGGATGCTGGCAAAGTAAGTCAGATTCAGATTCCAATTTTTAGTATGTAGGCTCAGTTGTTTATAGCACTTAATGTCATAGCATGCTATCAACCGGAAAGGGATCAACACCGTATCGCCTTTCCGAGGCATTTACGGTACAGTACGGATAAGTGTACGTTGCAGTACGGAGTTTCATACAAAGAATACTGACTGCCTCGAGTTGATACGGTTACGATCCGTTTCCGGGTTGATAAGTGTCGTGCTTCATCCTTTATACGTTCCAAATATAGCTTGCCTTAACAGTACTTTTGGAGGTTTTTTTTTTTATAAAAGACAAGGCAGGTATTTGACCGCAATCGCACCTGGTGTTAAGTGAAATGCAGTCTAAGATGGTACATACATACATATCTGCCCTGTAAGTACCTATTCACTCTCGCCTTGAAAAGGCCCGGATTATAGTGTTCAGGAAATACAGCAGCAGGCAGCGAATTCCAGTCCCTAGATGTTCGCATTATAAACGAGTCGTCGAAACGCCTAGTGCGAGCTGGTGGAATGTCAACAATGACGACATATTTTCTGATGCTGAGAAGAAGTGTCAACAACTCGCGACTTAGGTCCCTATTATGAAAGGAACTACTTCAGAACTTTATGTCGATATTGACTACAATTTGAACGCAAGAAATTTTGCTAACGATCTACACTAAGTTACTCTTTTCTTCCAGTACAAGGTCCGCGCAGTAAGCTTGGCGGGCGAAGCCGTTTGCGAGGCGGAGATATCTCTCGCGCGCGCGTCGCCCGGCTTCGTCCACAAGCTGGAGAAGCAGAAGGACGTCGACGAGGGCGAGCCGCTCGAGCTCAAGTGCAAGGTGGACGGCAGCCCCATTCCTGTTGCTAAGTGGTAAGCCACGCGCACAGTGAGATACTATGCTAATTAGTATACAAGTCACGCCCACAATGAGATGATGGTCAAGGTCCCCTCAGTGAGTCTAGTGCGCGGGGCTGTATGTAAGACGGAGATATCTCTCAACGTGCGTGACGCCCGGCTTCATGCATAAGCTGGAAGCAGAAGAGCTCAAGCTCGTGCAAGTTGAACGGTAGCCCCGTCCCCGTCACCAAGAGGTAAGACACGCCCACAAAGGTCAAAGTCCGCGCAGTGATCATAGCGGATAAGGTAGTGTGCGAGATCTCTCTTGCGCGCGCGTCGCCCGGCTTCGTCCACAAGCTGAAGAAGCAGAAGGACGTCGACGAGGGCGAGCCGCTCGAGCTCAAGTGC
Source organism: Ostrinia nubilalis (assembly GCF_963855985.1). NCBI lineage: Eukaryota > Metazoa > Arthropoda > Insecta > Lepidoptera > Crambidae > Ostrinia > Ostrinia nubilalis. Next base: position 1,573,115 of record NC_087088.1, on the reverse strand, counting down.
AAGGTCGACGGCAGCCCCATCCCCGTTGCTAAGTGGTAAGCCACGCCCATAGTGTTAGCCACAGATATAACGCTAAACATAAATAATATAATACAGAGTGCGAGGTGGAGATCTCCTTAGCGCGCGCGACGCATACTTCGTGCACAGGCTGGAAGCAGAAGAACTTGAGCTTAAGTGCAAGGTGGACGGCAGCCCCATCCCTGTCGCCAAGTGGTAAGCCCCGCCTACAAAGAAATACAATGCCCAAGTGGTAAGGCCACGCCCACAATGAGATCATGGTCAAGGTCCGCTCAGTGAACCTAGCGGGTAAGGCAGCATGCGAGGCTGGCGTAGGTGGAACTCTTTAGCGCGCGTGTTGCCTGGGTTCATACAAGTGCAAGATCGACGGCAGCCCCATACCCGTCGCTAAATAGTAACTGACAGTGAGATCTAACACTCAGCGGTAAGCACCATGCCACGCCCACATTAAGATACAACACCGGTTCAAGGTGTCAAGGTCTACATGGTAAGCCTGGTGGATGAGCCAGCGTGCGAGGTTGTGATCTCACTCGCGCGCGCGACGCCCGGCTTCGTCCACAAGCTGGAGAAGCAGAAGGACGGCGACGAGGGCGAGCCGCTTGAGCTCAAGTGCAAGGTCGACGGCAGCCCCATTCCTGTTGCTAAATGGTAAGTCACGCCCACAAAGAGAATGCCCAAGTGGTAAGGCCACGCCCACATTGAGATGATGGTCTAGGTCCGCTCAGCGAGCCTAGCGGGCGAGGCTGTATGTGAGACGGAGATTTCTCTCTAGCGCGCGCGACGCCCGACTTCTTGCATAAGCTGGAAGCTGAAGAGCTCAAGTTTAAGGGCAAGGTGAACGGTAGCTCCATCCCCGTCACCAAGAGGTAAGACACGCCCACAAAAGTCAAAGTCCGCGCAGTGAGCCTAGCGGATAAGGTAGTGTGCGAGATCTCGCGCGTGTGACACCCGGCTTCGTCCACAAGCTGGAGAAGCAGAAGGATGTCGACGAGGGCGAGCCGCTCGAGCTCAAGTGCAAGGTCGACGGCAGCCCCATCCCCGTCGCCAAGTGGTAAGCCACGCCCACAAAGAGATACAATGCCCAAGTGGTAAGGCCACACCCACAATGAGATTATGGTCAAGGTCCGCTCAATGAGTCAGCGGGTGAGGAAGCATGCAAGACCGGCGTAGGTGGAACTCCTTAGCGCGCGTGACGCCTGGCTTCATCCAAGTGTAAGATTGACGGCAGTCACATACCCGTCGCTAAATAGTAAGCTACGCCGACAGTGAGATCTAACACTCAGCGGTAAGCACCATGCCACGCCCTCAATATGATACAACACCGGTTCAAGGTGTCAAGGTCCACATGGTAAACCTGGTGGATGAGGCAGTGTGCGAGGCGGAGATATACATCGCGCGCGCGTCACCCGGCTTCATCCACAAGCTGGAGAAGCAGAAGGACGTCGACGAGGGCGAGCCGCTCGAGCTCAAGTGCAAGGTGGACGGCAGCCCCATCCCTGTTGCTAAGTGGTAAGCCACGCCCACAGTGAGAAGATGCTCAAGGTCCCCTCAGTGAGTCTAGTGCGCGGGGCTGTATGTAAGACGGAGATGTCTCTCAACGTGCGTGACGCCCGGCTTCATGCATAAGCTGGAAGCAGAAGAGCTCAAGCTCGTGCAAGTTGAACGGTAGCCCCGTCCCCGTCACCAAGAGGTAAGACACGCCCACAAAGGTCAAAGTCCGCGCAGTGATCATAGCGGATAAGGTAGTGTGCGAGATTTCTCTTGCGCGCGCGTCGCCCGGCTTCATCCACAAGCTGGAGAAACAGAAGGACGTGGACGAGGGCGAGCCGCTTGAGCTCAAGTGCAAGGTCGACGGCAGCCCTATCCCTGTTGCCAAGTGGTAAGCCACGCCTACAGGGAAATACAATGCTAATTAGTACACAAAGCCACGCCCCCAATGAGATGATGGTCAAGGTTCGCTCAGTAAACCTAGCAGGTGAGGCAGCATGCGAGGCCGGCGTAGGTGGAACTCTTTAGCGCGCGCGACGCCTGGGTTCATCCAAGTGCAAGATCGACGGCAGCCCCATACCCGTCGCTAAATAGTAAGCTACGCCGACAGTGAGATCTAACACTCAGCGGTAAGCACCATGCCACGCCCACAGTAAGATACAACGCCAAGTGGTAAGAAAGCCACGCCCCCGATGAGATGATGATCAAGGTGAGCCTCGCGGAAATTTATCTGGCGCGCGAGACGCCTGATCTGGGTTGTCAGATAGTCAGGATTTGCTTTCTAGTTTTCTTTGAGGTTCTGCTCTCACCTGAAATGATGATGACATGTTCCATTTTCTTTCTCAGGTACAAAGACGGCGTGGAGCTTCCCAAAGACGACAGCCGCGTGAAGCAAACCGCGCTGCCCGACGGCACCATCAAGCTGAGCATCGAGCGCGCCGAGCCCGCCGACTGCGGCGCCTACAAGCTGGTCGTCTCCAACCCGCACGGCGACCAGGCGGCGCAGTGCGCGGTCGCCGTCAACCGTGAGTGTGCCCTCTATATGAGTGGTTCCCAACCTTTTCTAGGACTAGGAACCACTTTGATTTCTTTATTGTTCGCAGGGACCATTTAAAAAAAATCTGTAAATAAAGAGATACCAAACAGTCTATCTAAAACAAGCATTAATTAAAAAGAGGACATCTTCATTTAGAAAGTCAAATACAGATAATCTCATGATAAGTCCATCGCTCGCGAAATTTAAAGTTGTTTGCAGACCATATTTTATCCCCTGCGGACCGCCGGGGTTGTCCGTAGACCACACACTGTTTGGGAACCTCTGTCCTACAGGATACAAGACTAGAGATTCGTTAAGAGATTTCTCCATTTACCTTGATCTTGTGTGGTTTCACATCCAGTCACCTGCGACATATCAACGCGCAGCCATTTCAGCCGCATCTATGAGATATCTATTTTTTTTTAGACGATACTTCTGCTGTTAATTGTCAGCAATCTTTTAATGGTCCTTTTAGCATCCAAACTTCTTATCACTTTTCTAACAAGTGTGTGTTCACCAGCGACCCCGCGCAAGCCGTCGTTCACGCAGGAGCTGGAAGACGTGAAAGCCGTGGTGGGACAGCCCTTCAAGCTCGAGGCCCGCGTCATGGCCTTCCCCGCGCCCGAGGTCAAGTGGTTCAAGGATGGTGAGTCATTCATGATGTTCTTATTAAAACTTTATTTATTTTGGCCCTGTGAGTTTGAGAGAAATAAAGGTAGCTAGTCTTCAGCTACTCTGTGATAATTTCGAGATTTACCCTTTGCAGAATAGTCTTAATTTTCGTCTTTTTCATGAAATAGTTCCTTTACCATAATCTTTCATTCCCTATTTTACTTCATTTAATATTCCTTTGACAAATCCTGTCCAACTCCTAGGTTCCATCTATCTCTACACCAATTTTTTTTAAATAGGTTTTGTCAACTTATACTGCAGTGACATTTATTTTGCTAAGGGTTCGTGGATTCGATTCACACCTTAGCTTATTGGATTCATGTGATATTAAAACTAGCGGCCGCCCGCGACTTCGTACGCGTGATCCCCGTTTTGCCTCTTTAGGAGCTGAATTTTGCAAAATCCCGTCAGTGAGCACCTACATTCTAAAAGGAACCCCCATGCAAAATTTGAGACTCGTAGCACTTGTAATTTCTGGGATGTCCTGATGTGAGTCAGTCAGTGACCTTTCGCTGCATAAGACTCCGCACTGTCTCGCTTGATCTGCCGTCATCTTTACACTGTGTGTTCATACAGGGCTGCCAGTGCGTCCGTCGCAGGCGGTGAACTTCATCAACCAGCCGGGCGGCGTGGTGGGGCTGAGCGTGGACTGCTGCCGGCCCGAGGACGCCGGCCGCTACGAGCTCACCGTCGCCAACAAGCTGGGAGAGGTAACTCTTGATATAAATCGTGTCTGCACATCTTCTGGACTCGTGTCACCAGGCTGCCCACATCACTACGCGCGACTTGAAGCTAGCTACGTCACTACGGCGGTCTGCGCGGGGTCGGCTCTCGCATTTCGTTTTCGTTTTCACTAGCGACCAGTAACCAGTAAACTACATCAATACAATCCTTAAGTCCTTATCAGTCGAAGACCTTACCATTAACAATCGTTTCATCCAAACGGTGTCAAATACAGCAGCCAAGAGTTTGCTGCCTGCGTCCAAGTGCTTCCCGCGACCTTAACTGGATAGATCGTTGGTCCATCGAGTAAAACTCACTTTTACACTTCACAATTTTGAACTTTTTAAGCGTTAAGTCACTGGTTCACGAATGCGTGCACGTCCATAAACTTGACATAACATAATACGCACATATCTGGTATGTTTGAGCAAGGAGGTTACATGCAACCCTTCATTTAAATTATGATCACTATACAAATTTTGCTAGCTAAAAAAACCAAAGAAGATATTATTATTTGTTTCGTATTCTAAACAGAATCCTAACATCCAAAATTCCAAAACCACCAGGTCGCATCGAAGGCAAAGGTGGAGCTGACCCAAAAAGAACGCAAGCCAGCGTTCATCGCAGAGCTGATGCCCACCAAGGTCATCGAGGGCTTCCCCGTCAAGCTCGAGGTCAAGGTCTTGGGCTTACCGCCGCCCACCATCAAGTGGTAAGACTGGTTGTCGTTCTTACTTTAATAAGGACAAAGGTGGAGCTGACCCAAAAAGAACGCAAGCCAGCGTTCATAGATGAGCTGGTCGAGGTCCATCGAGGACCAAGGTCATCGAGGGCTTCCCCGTCAAGCTCGAGGTCAAGGTGCTGGGCTTCCTGCCGCCCACCATCAAGTGGTAAGGCTGGTTGTCTTGTTCTTACTTTAATAAGGACAAAGGTGGAACTGACGCAGAAGGAGCGCAAGCCAGCGTTCATCGCAGAGCTGATGCCCACCAAGGTCATCGAGGGCTTCCCCGTCAAGCTCGAGGTCAAGGTGCTGGGCTTCCTGCCGCCCACCATCAAGTGGTAAGGCTGGTTGTCTTGTTCTTACTTTAATAAGGACAAAGGTGGAACTGACGCAGAAGGAGCGCAAGCCAGCGTTCATCGCAGAGCTGATGCCCACCAAGGTCATCGAGGGCTTCCCCGTCAAGCTCGAGGTCAAGGTGCTGGGCTTCCTGCCGCCCACCATCAAGTGGTAAGGCTGGTTGTCTTGTTCTTACTTTAATAAGGACAAAGGTGGAACTGACGCAGAAGGAGCGCAAGCCAGCGTTCATCGCAGAGCTGATGCCCACCAAGGTCATCGAGGGCTTCCCCGTCAAGCTCGAGGTCAAGGTGCTGGGCTTCCTGCCGCCCACCATCAAGTGGTAAGGCTGGTTGTCTTGTTCTTACTTTAATAAGGACAAAGGTGGAACTGACGCAGAAGGAGCGCAAGCCAGCGTTCATCGCAGAGCTGATGCCCACCAAGGTCATCGAGGGCTTCCCCGTCAAGCTCGAGGTCAAGGTGCTGGGCTTCCTGCCGCCCACCATCAAGTGGTAAGGCTGGTTGTCTTGTTCTTACTTTAATAAGGACAAAGGTGGAACTGACGCAGAAGGAGCGCAAGCCAGCGTTCATCGCAGAGCTGATGCCCACCAAGGTCATCGAGGGCTTCCCCGTCAAGCTCGAGGTCAAGGTGCTGGGCTTCCTGCCGCCCACCATCAAGTGGTAAGGCTGGTTGTCTTGTTCTTACTTTAATAAGGACAAAGGTGGAACTGACGCAGAAGGAGCGCAAGCCAGCGTTCATCGCAGAGCTGATGCCCACCAAGGTCATCGAGGGCTTCCCCGTCAAGCTCGAGGTCAAGGTCTTGGGCTTCCCGCCACCCACCATCAAGTGGTAAGACTGGATGTCTCAAGCATCTAGTGTCTTTTGTTTCATTTGTGGATCTTTTCGTGACCGTGAGAAATGAGAATAACCCTGTCAAATGGAGGGTCTTTGCCGCGTGAGTCTGTGATTTTACTGTCTTTCTATGTGAAGTAATCAAGTATGTAATATAATTTAATAGACAAATTAATTTAAAAAAAATTTCTTTAAAAAAGAATGACGTTTCGCTGCTCACTATAACAAGTGTTTACACTTATCATGCTTTTTTAACAAACAACGCTCAAAACTTGTAGCAATCTTGGTCATAAGTTCTGTCCTGTGTTTGGTCCAAATATCGAAAATTCAACTAACCTGAGGTGGAATTGTGTAAAGCAATCGTTATCATTTGACAGTTCATAACGTACGATATTATTCTGTCAAACGCTTTTTATCGTACGTTATGAACTGTCAAATGATTACGATTGCTTAACACATGAAATTCTGTCTGAAATTGAGTCGAGTTTTGAGTTTTGTTCACAACAGTACAAGCTTTGCTTAGTTTGGGACTAGAGACGCAGTGCAAATTGTCCAAGGATATTTATTTATTTAATTATCTTCCGCAGGACCCACAACGGCAAAGAGATCGTCCCGGACGGCACGCGCGTCCGGGTTGTATCGCAGCCGGACGGCTCGCACGCGCTGCTCATCGACAAGGCCACCGCCGCCGACGCCGGCACCTACGGCGTAATGGCCATCAACGACAAGGGAGAGACCGGCAGCAGCGCTGAACTCACTGTTGCCAGTGAGTATTGTTACATTAAAAGTATATCTGGCATTTACAGTTTCTTTGGATTTTGGGGCTTCATAAGTCCATCACTATTGAAGACTACATGAAGAAGTTATCTCGTCACAATCTAGTCCATATTTTGATCACATAACATACACTCAACATCAAATAAACCGCACCTTCCGCGACGCGAACTTTAAAGATTTTCTTCTGACACAATCATTTACCCCAACAATATTGGTGTTATTTGAAAGCCTAACAAATATCCTTAAAGAAAAATACATTTCATTTCTAAATAAATGATTAACATTTACCATAAATGTGACTTGAAAATAGACCTCACTTTGGGCTCACCTCTGGGATCAATTAGACCAATTTTTATGGTTTTAAAACCAAATAAAGATCTCACGTGTCCTCTTTAACAGATGGATAGCGACTAATCCCAACTTAACAGTTTTATAGTCATAAAAAATGGCTATAGCGTAACTACTATTTTTTGAAGAAGTGACTCTGGATCCTTGTAAAGACACATTTTTGGGGTAAAAACCTTTCCTTTAATGAAATGGAGTTTAGAACTAGGCTTTCAAATGGTACCAATGTTGGTGGGAAGTGGGGATGCATACGTTTGATAAGTGCTTGTCGCGGGAGGTGCGATTATTTGATGCCGAGTGTAGTTAAAACTTTCTTTGTGTACAGCGTTATGAACTTTGATATTCTATAGTTCTTTCCCGTTATCTCTCATTTAATTATCTTGTGTTTGAGATTCATGAAATGTCTACTTTCAGCGCTACACGGTTCAAGTCTTGAAACGGCGTATAAAACTTGATTAAAACTCGAGCATAGATTCATAAATAACTTGAATTATTGGAATGATGATATACTCGTAATTTCATTTATTCTTATCACCTGTAGATTTGGGTGATCTTTCTTTTTCATGAAGCACAAGGGGGAAAATCGTGTTAAATTAAATTATACATAAATCACTTAAAAAGTCACCACCATCATTCGCAGGTCGCACTGACGACTCCAACCCACAAGAGCGCCCGCGCCTCATCCACGGCCTCCGCGACACCACCGCGGAGGAGGGCCAGCCCTTGCTGCTATCTGCTCCCTTCGTAGGCAACCCTGTGCCTGAAGTGGCCTGGACTAAAGACGGCCAGCCGCTGAAGCCTAGTGAAAGGGTTCTGCTCACTTGTGATGGCAAGAGGGTAAGTGGAATATCAACAGCTTGGTAAATATAACACCTTCGCGGAGGAGGGCCAGCCCTTGCTGCTATCTGCGCCCTTCGTCGGCAACCCTGTGCCTGAAGTGGCCTGGACTAAGGACGGCCAGCCGCTGAAGCCTAGTGAAAGGGTGTTGCTCACTTGTGATGGCAAGAGGGTAAGTGGAATATCAACAGCTTGGTAAATATAACACCTTCGCATTGGAGGGCCAGCCCTTGCTGCTATCCGTGCCGTTTGTAAGCAACCCTGTGCCTGAGGTGGCCTGGACCAAGGACGGCCAGCCGCTCAAGCCTAGCGAAAGGGTGCTACTCACTTGCGATGGCAAGAGGGTAAGTGGAATATCAACAGCTTGGTAAATATAACACCTTCGCGGAGGAGGGCCAGCCCTTGCTGCTATCTGCTCCCTTCGTTGGCAACCCTGTGCCTGAAGTGGCCTGGACTAAGGACGGCCAGCCTTTGAAGCCTAGTGAAAGGGTTCTGCTCACTTGTGATGGCAAGAGGGTAAGTGGAATATCAACAGCTTGGTAAATATAACACCTTCGCATTGGAGGGCCAGCTCTTGCTGCTATCTGCTCCATTCGTAGGCAACCCTGTGCCTGAAGTGGCCTGGACCAAGGACGGCCAGCCGCTGAAGCCTAGCGAAAGGGTGCTGCTCACTTGCGATGGCAAAAGGGTGAGTAAATTATCTACGATACCTTAGTAAGTACGAGATATAAAGTTGTGACGACTGACACTTTGCAGCTGTTTGCAAACTTTTTGTCTCACATCACCTAATAGTTCATTAGCCAATAATACTTTACCAAGTGTATTCAAACTCATTGCCGCTCACTCATCTCTCACTGAAAAAAAATCAAGCTTGAAAAGGCACATTTATTCGTCATTATCTGTCATAATTTTTGTTGCCCTCATTCTTATTAATTTCACGACAGAAGAATAGTTTGTGACTCACTGTCACAACTCACAACCCTCAGAAAGGCAACTTTAATAAGCACCATTGTCTCCCCCCAAAGCTGGGCTTAGAGAGATCATCGCAACCTACAATACTCACGAAAGACAACTTTTACTAATAAATCACTTTCTGTCCCCAGGTGGGACTAGAGATCAGCGAGGCAGAACTTCCTGACGCTGGCAAGTACGGCGTGTCGCTGGTCAACCCTCTCGGCGAGGACAACTCTGAAGCGGCGGTCAACGTGCGGAAGGTCTACACGCCGCCCACATTCTCGCAACGGTTCACCGACCTGCAGCAGGTGAGACCTCCTTCCTGTTCCCACAGCTGGGCCTAGAGATCAGCAAGAACTGCCTGACGCTGGCAAGTATGGCGTGACGCTGGTCTACAGCTGGATAACTCCGAGGCGGCTATTAACGTGCGCAAGGTGAGACCCTGTCTCTACAGCTGGGCTAAAGATCAGTGAGCTTGAACTGCCTGATGCGGGCAAGTACGGCGTGACGCTGGTCAACCCTCTCGGCGAGGACAACTCTGAAGCAGCGGTCAACGTGCGCAAGGCCTACACGCCGCCCACCTTCTCGCAACGATTCACTGACCTGCAACAGGTGAGACCTCCTTCCTGTTCCCACAGCTGGGCTAGAGATCAGCGAGGCAGAATGTCTTGATGCTGGCTAGTACGGCGTGACTCTGGTCAACAGCTGGACAACTCCGAGGCGGCTGTTAACGTACGCAAGGTGGGACCCTGTCTCCACAGCTGGGCTAGAGATCAGCGAGGCAGAACTGCTTGATACTGGCTAGTATGGCGTGACCCTGGTCAACAGCTGGACAACTCCGAGGCGACTGTTAACGTGCGAAAAGTGAGACTCTGTCTCCATAACTGGGTTAGTGAACTGCCTGACGCTGGCAAGTACGGCGTGACGCTGGTCAACAGCTGGATAACTCCGAGGTGGCTGTAAACTTGACAACGTGAGACCCTGTCTCCACAGCTGGGCTAGAGATTAGCGAGGCAAAACGTCTTGATGCTGGCTAATATGGCGTGACGCTGGTCAACAGCTGGACAACTCCGAGGCGACTGTTAACGAACGCAAGGTGTGACCCTTTCTCCACAGCTGGGCTAGAGATCAGCGAGGCAGAACGTCTTGAATTCTTGATGCTAGCTAGTATGGCGTGACCCTGGTCAACAGCTGGACAACTCCGAGGCGGCTGTAAACGTGCGCAAGGTGTGACCCTTTCTCCACAGCTGGCCTAGAGATCAGCGAGGCAGAAAAGTCTTGTATATTTAATCGAGCGACTTGAACAAATGAGCCGCTTATTCGCCTGAACATGCTCAAGTGGATACAAGGCCTAAAACTTGAGCGAGCGCACTGTTTGTTATATCGGATGTTTGTATAGAATAGGGCTGACCAGCCGCTGTCGCACCGATTCAACGTTTCTAAATGTTAGGAGCTCTCAGAGCCCAGAGTAAGTTCATTTCGGTCCCAGCTCTCGCTGCCAACAGGTTGAATTTTAAAATAGCTCGTTCAGTTCGTTTCATCCAAATGACCTCCACTGCTGGACAAAGGCTTCCCCAAGGATTTTCAAAAAGACCGGTACTGCGACACACGCGTGTCTGTGTTTGGCGCAGTTTGGCGCAGACTTGTGAGGCAATTTTCATACGCGCGACGACACCCGCCCAAGTTTTAGCGCACAACATCTACCGTCAATATAGCCATAGTGACACATTGAAAAGACAAGGGAACATTTCCTCATCAAAACTCATAACCAACATTTTACTTTCCCAGCTCCCAAAATTCGACGCCAAGTTCCCGGCGCGCGTTCTCGGCGTTCCCGCTCCAGAGATCTCCTGGTACAAGGACGGTGCGCCATTACGTCACGGGGACAAATACAATATCAAGCGGGACGGCGACGCCTGCTGCCTCTACGTGCGGGACTTGGTTCCAGAAGACGCTGGCACCTACAAGTGTGTGGCCAAGAATAGAGAGGGTGAAGCCTCGTGCGAGGCGGCCTTGGACGTAGTGGACAAGATGTGAGTAGCAGTTTTTTTTATGCATAACAAGCAGTTATTTGACCACAATCGCACCTGATGTGGGATGCAGTCTAGGATGGTACATATCTGCTCTGTAAGTGTACTACAGTTATCATCATTTGTAGTCCTAGCTTTTATCGTGCCATTTTATCGAGTTTACACAACAAGCTTTAATATTTGTCATCTAAAATCATTGATAAGATTTTTTCACGGCGTTTATCCTAGGCCTGCAGGTGATTTAGATTTGCTAAAGACAAATGGAGGATTAGTAGTCATCATATCATTTAGTTTCCACTCCAAGAACACTTCAAGTTACCAGAGGCAAATGAAAGATTTGGCTTTCACTCTTCACTCTGGCCAGATGCGCTATTGAGCCCTGATGTTCACATAATTTTTTCCCTTTGTTAGATTAGGTTAGGTTATCCTCCTACGATATCAGTCCGAGATTAACACTTTGGTGCTATTATTGCCTAAATTGAGAATAATTTCCTTTTGTGTTTACTACCTCTAAAAATATCCAAGTCTAAAGCTACAAGTACCTACTTCATAGCGGTTAATGACGCTGGCATAATGTTGCAGTGCAAGAAAGCAGAAGGTGGAGCCCCCAGCGTTCCTGAAGAAGATCGGCGACACCGAGGTGTTCCGCGGCATGAGCGCCAAGTTCACCGCCTGCGCCACTGGCACGCCCGACCCCGACGTCGAATGGTAATTTATTTATTTACTAGCTTCCCGCCCGCGGCTTCGCCCGCGTGGAATTTTTTCTGTCAGAGGAAAACTTTATCGCGCGCGTCCCTGTTTCAAAAACCAGGATAAAAATTATCCAATTCATATCCGGGAAAGGATCCCGGGTCTCAAACTATCTCTATGCCAAATTTCATCAAAATCAGTTCAGTGGTTTAGGCGTGAAAGCAAGACATACAGACAGACAGAGTTACTTTCGCATTTATAATATTAGTATAGATTTAAAAAACTCAACAGTTTGTTTTGCCATTTTTATCCTAGTTTGAGGAACATTAAATCTATAATCTCGCCTTTATCCCTCATGCTATAACGCCTACATTTCTATCAACTCACTCGCGTAAAGTCACTGAAGTTTATTGATGTAAGATACATTTTATACATGAGAAATGTTACGATTCGTAAAGATTGATTTTTCCTAAATTGTATTTTAATTACGTCTCTAAAACCTGACCCTTCATAGAAGGCCACCACTGAAATAGTTGTCACATTTATAATTTGGGCTCAAATTTTATACTTTTTGAAAAAAAACTGATCATGGCACCACTTTGCCTCGCCCATCGCCCTTCAAATTCAGTCCATTGATTGTGCCAACTACACTATTGTAAGGGTCTTGCCACACTCGCGGATTGCAAGCGGAGCGGCGGCGCAGCAAGCACGCTGCGGTCGCCAAAAAGCTTGCAAAATGCCGTGGCGTCTTATGTTCCGCCCAGAAAACGCTTGCAATCCGCTAGTGTGGCAAGGCCCTAACCTCCATTAATTCTGCCATCTACTTCTGCCAGGTTCCGCAACGGAGAAAAACTATTCCCTTGCGAGCGCATCCGCATGGACAAAGAGACCACTGGCCTCTTACGCCTGACCATCAGCGGCGTGGACCCCAGCGACGTCGGCGCCTACACCTGCCGCGCCTACAACCCGCACGGCGAGGCCTCCTGCACCGCGCAGCTGACATACGACAGTGAGCCGTAGCTTGTAACAGTCGCTCGTGAGAGCATGGACAGGAGACCGCTGGCCTCTACGCCTGACCATCAGCGGCGTGGACCCCAGCGACGTCGGCGCCTACACCTGCCGCGCCTACAACCCGCACGGCGAGGCCTCCTGCACCGCGCAGCTGACATACGACAGTGAGCCGTAGCTTGTAACGACAGTCGCTCGTGAGAGCATGGACAGGAGACCGCTGGCCTCTACGCCTGACCATCAGCGGCGTGGACCCCAGCGACGTCGGCGCCTACACCTGCCGCGCCTACAACCCGCACGGCGAGGCCTCCTGCACCGCGCAGCTGACATACGACAGTGAGCCGTAGCTTGTAACGACAGTCGCTCGTGAGAGCATGGACAGGAGACCGCTGGCCTCTACGCCTGACCATCAGCGGCGTGGACCCCAGCGACGTCGGCGCCTACACCTGCCGCGCCTACAACCCGCACGGCGAGGCCTCCTGCACCGCGCAGCTGACATACGACAGTGAGCCGTAGCTTGTAACGACAGTCGCTCGTGAGAGCATGGACAGGAGACCGCTGGCCTCTACGCCTGACCATCAGCGGCGTGGACCCCAGCGACGTCGGCGCCTACACCTGCCGCGCCTACAACCCGCACGGCGAGGCCTCCTGCACCGCGCAGCTGACATACGACAGTGAGCCGTAGCTTGTAACGACAGTCGCTCGTGAGAGCATGGACAGGAGACCGCTGGCCTCTACGCCTGACCATCAGCGGCGTGGACCCCAGCGACGTCGGCGCCTACACCTGCCGCGCCTACAACCCGCACGGCGAGGCCTCCTGCACCGCGCAGCTGACATACGACAGTGAGCCGTAGCTTGTAACAGTCGCTCGTGAGAGCATGGACAGGAGACCGCTGGCCTCTACGCCTGACCATCAGCGGCGTGGACCCGTTACCCGTTATCCAAGCGAATGACAAAACTACGCAACGAAAGATAATAAAGTAGTCGTTGACTTAAGGTTGCGTGCAGCAATGGCGATCAATGCATTTAGGTCTGATCGCCATCCCTGCACGCCGGCTGATCGCGAGTGATCGCGTAGGTTTGACTGAACCTTTACATAGTTGCAGCCGTGTGATTCCGTGAGATCAGAATATGACCACTCCCACTCTTTCCGTTGATATCGGAAGAGGCTGCTTAAGAAATGCTACATAGTTAGGCCTTCACAACCCGCCTACCCATCGTGAGAAGTGTAGGCCAAATCGTCAATTTGCCTTTGAGAGGGTCGTCCGTCTGCAACGGCGAATAATAACGATTTATTTATTTATTTATTAGGTATATACTACAGTTGACAATCGAGTTTTGTTAGTAGATACTTAAGTACACATGGTTAGTAGTTAAGAGCTAGATTGGCAACCTAATTGTATACACACAGCACGATGAATAGCGACACAGAGTATAACAATATTAAATTATAAAACAATAAAGTAAGTTAAAGTTTCCGTTCTAATGGTTACCTTTGCGAGGCACCGATTACAATGATGATTAGGATTTGATTATGTTAATTATGTCGGTTACATTTCAAACCCTTGTATACTCGTCTTAACCACGCTTTTTCTTACAGCCCTCGAGCCGACAACGCACAAGCGTCCCATCGGCGAGCAGTACTCCGACTTTGACAAGATGAAGCAGACAGGCATTCCCATGCCGCTCGCCGACCCGCCAATCATCTCCCGGATGACTGACCGACACCTCACGCTGTCCTGGAAGCCTTCTATTCCACACGGGCCACGGTTCCCGGTCACATACCAGGTTGGTGGAAGAAAAGTACAACCCGGTCGATCTAACAAACTGCGTACTTCGCTAGAATGCGACTCCCTCCCTCTTATCAGAGCGTCGATGTGACGTCACAGCTGCCAGGTGCGCAAGCTACTTGACCGGGTTGTAGTGTTGCTTAATGACTCGGGCTTGGACAAGATGAAGCAGACAGGCATTCCCATGCCGCTCGCCGACCCGCCCATCATCTCCCGGATGACTGACCGACACCTCACGCTGTCCTGGAAGCCTTCTATCCCACACGGGCCGAGGTTCCCGGTCACCTACCAGGTGGGTGAAAGAAGAGTACGACCCGGTCGAGCTAACAAACTGCGTACTTCGCTAGAATGCGACTCCCTCCCTCTTATCAGAGCGTCGATGTGACGTCACAGCTGCCGGGTGCGCAAGGAACTCGACCGGGTTGTAGTGTTGCTTAATGACTCGGGCTTCGACAAGATGAAGCAGACAGGCATTCCCATGCCACTTGCCGACCAGCCAATCATCTCCCGGATGACTGACCGACACCTCACGCTGTCCTGGAAGCCTTCTATTCCACACGGGCCGAGGTTCCCGGTCACATACCAGGTTGGTGGAAGAATAGTACAACCCGGTCGAACTAACAAACTGCGTACTTCGCTAGAATACGACTCCCTCCCTCTTATCAGAGGGTCGATGTGACGTCACAGCTGCCAGGTGCGCAAGCTACTTGACCGGGTTGTAGTGTTGCTTAATGACTCGGGCTTGGACAAGATGAAGCAGACAGGCATTCCCATGCCACTCGCCGACCCGCCCATCATCTCCCGGATGACTGACCGACACCTCACGCTGTCCTGGAAGCCTTCTATCCCACACGGGCCGAGATTCCCGGTCACATACCAGGTTGGTGGAAGAATAGTACAACCCGGTCGAGCTAACAAACTGCGTACTTCGCTAGAATGCGATTCTCAATCCCTCTTGTCAGAGGGTCGTTGTGACGTCACAGCTGCCAGGTGCGCAAGCTACTTGACCGGGTTGTAGTGTTGCTTAATGACTCGGGCTTCGACAAGATGAAGCAGACAGGCATTTCCATGCCTCTCGCCGAGCCGCCAATCATCTCCCGGATGACAGACAGGAACCTCACGCTGTCCTGGAAGCCTTCTATTCCACATGGGCCGAGGTTCCCGGTCACATACCAGGTTGGTGGAAGAAAAAGTACTGTTGCTTATTGATAGTCTACTATTGAACTAATATTAAAGGCAAAAGTAAAAATATCGATACCAATATTGTAATACTATCGATATCTTGAAAAAAATTTGTGGTCCACTGTCGATAGTGAAACTTTAAAGTTCCGCAATACTAACAAAAGCAGTTTTGAATGGATTGGTCCGGATGAAGCAAACTGGCGTTTATGACATCATCTGTAAAGTTGTGCAATAAAAAACTTGCGTCCTAAACGTTATGACGCTAAGGACGCTTTGTGACGTCACTCCATTTTTTTGTCAAAATGAGTCACATAAGGCGACAGGGATTGGGATCAACTCCCCGATGCATGGCTGGCTTACTATGTAGAATGGGATCATTCAAAATAGTTTTGTTTTATTTTTTTGAATAGTTGTTGCGTTAACGAAGGCGAGTGAGCTTTACATGTGTGGTGGCTCGCTACTGTTCATTTTCCAAAAGTTTTGATAGACATTACACTAATCGTTATGTGCATGCACACGTACACACACAAGTAAAGCTCACTTGTCTTCGTGAGTTGCAAGAACTTTAATGGACGCTTTACTGTGACGTCATTGTACAAATCACTTTGTTAGAGGTAAACTACACTGAAATGTCCCACCGACGACATTGACAGAAGGGCGCCACCATCTTCGTTCAACTATTTGGTTTCCACTGTGGCAAAAGTCGGAACCAGCGATCCACTATTGATGGTGGCCCCCCTGTCAGTGTCAAAAAAAAAGATATTTCAGTGTAGTTCATCATTAACGTCCAATACGCGTTCACAGGTGGAGATGTGCGAAGTCCCCGACGGCGACTGGTTCACCGCCCGCTCGGGCCTCCGTTCCTGCGTGTGCGACATTCGGAACTTAGAACCGTTCCGGGACTACCGCTTCCGGGTCCGCGTGGAGAACCGGCACGGGGTCAGCGACCCGTCGCCGTACGCCGCCACGCACCGCGCGCGACTCGAGCCCGAGCCGCCCAAGTTCGTGCCCTACCTCGCGCCCGGCATCGACTTCCGGCCAGAAACCTCGCCATACTTCCCTAAAGGTCAGTGCCCAGTAGACCACTTCCCTAAGGGCTATATTTCACCGGGACACCATGGCGGCGCACCATAGACGTTCAGTCTAATTTATAATTAGCAACAATTTAGGTAGGATAGATACTTTATATGTAGCTAAATAAATCGACATCTTAAGCCGATTAGTTTATAAGTGTTTCAACCGGCACGGGGTCAGCGACCCGTCGCCGTACGCCGCCACGCACCGCGCGCGACTCGAGCCCGCGCCGCCCAAGTTCGTGCCCTACCTCGCGCCCGGCATCGACTTCAGGCCAGAAACCTCGCCGTACTTCCCTAAAGGTCAGTAGGCCACTCCTGCGCAACCTCAAGAAAGCCTGTGAGAATTCCGCTTACACCAGCGGTTCCCAAACTTATTTAGTCTACTGCCCACTTTGAGAATAAATTATTTTTTAGCGCCCCCCATTTTTGTAGTCAAGAGTCGAACTCAGTCGGTGTCTAAGAGTCCTCCTAGTAGATGACGCCTCCCAAGCCTCTACACAACGTCCCGATTTTTTTTCTGGGTCCCTTACCGCCCCCCTTTAAGCCTGCAGCGCCCACAAAGGGGCGTTATCGCCCACTTTGGGAAAGACTGGCTTACACCTTGGAGAGATTATTCCGTCTCGAGACCTCGCCATACTTCCCTAAAGGTCAGTGCCCAGTAGACCACTTCCCTAAGGGCTATATTTCACCGGGACACCATGGCGGCGCAACCAGTCGCCGGCTACCAACAAAATTCGTCGGCCGTTTGGTGTAGTGGTTCGAAACGGACTACTATTCCGGAGGTAGCGGGTTCTATTCCCGCACAGTACAAACATTTGTGTGCATGAACATATTTGTTTGTATTGGACTGGGTGTTTTCTATGTATAATAAGTAGGTATTTACAAAAAAAAAGTATTTAAGTATGTTTATATCCGTTGTCTAGTACCCACCCCTACCCTAGTACAAGCTTTGCTTAGTTTGGGACTAGAAGCGCAGTGTAAAATGTCTAAGGATATTTATTTATTTATTTTAAAATGTATGCAGCTCTATAGAGAGTTACTCACCTGGTGTCCGTTTGGTTGCGCAAAGCTGCATACATTTTGTTGGTAGACTGGTTGCGCCGCCATGGTGTCCCGGTGAAATATAGCCCTAAAGGTCAGTGCCCAGTGCCCACTCTTACGCAACTCCTTAACGAAGCCTGTGAGAATACCGCGTGAACCTTGGAGTTTTTATAGAGATTATCTTTTCGGCCCTCGGAAAGAAAATACCTCGGTCTACTGAATTGCAGTTTGCTCGTTGTTGGGTCTCAAGTGTCACATTGAACATCATCATCATTTCAGTCACAGGACGTTCACAGCTGAACGCATAGGCCTCCCCCAAATGATTTTGCTTTTGCTTTTCTCCAACCTTTATGAGATCGTCGGTCCACCATAGGTATGACGTCCTACGCTGCGCTTTCCGGTACGTGGCGTGGCCTCCACTCCAGAACTTGGCTGCCCCATCGACCGTCAGTTCTGTGTACTATGTGACCTACCCATTGCCAGTTCAGTTTGCAAGTCCGTCAGGCTATGTCAATGTTTTTAGTTCATCATCATCATCATCATGTCAGCCATAGGACGCCCACTGCTGAACATAGGCCTCCCCTAATGCTTTCCACGTTGATCGATTGGTAGCTGCCTGCATCCAGCGCTTTTCTCCAACCTTTATGAGATCGTCGGTCCACCTTATGGGTATGACGTCCTACACTGCGCTTTCCGGTACGTGGCGTGGCCTCCACTCCAGAACTTTGCTGCCCCATCGACCGTCAGTTCTGTGTACTATGTGCCCTACCCATTGCCAGTTCAGTTTGCAAATCCGTCAAGCTATGTCAATGTTCTTAGTTCATTAACGGATATCCACATTTTTTATTAAGTCTCCTAAAAAAACACCCTCTCCACAACACGCTGTATAACTTGTGTATTGGATATGTCAACGTGAAATTGTGAACTCTTCCAGTTTATAATATAACGCGTTAGATTGTGAACTAACAGTGGGTTAGGTTAGGTTAGATTGTAATTTAACTACGTCAGATTATAATCTGACGGAATTCACAATTTTACGGTGACAGATATAACAGAAATAAATTGTTTGTTTTTTATTCAAGACTTCGACATCGAGCGCCCGCTTCACGACGGCTACGCGCAAGCTCCACGCTTCCTGCGCCAGGAGCACGACGCTCAGTACGGCGTGAAGAACCACAACGCGAGCCTGTTCTGGTTCGTGTACGGGTACCCCAAGCCCAAGATCACGTACCTGTTCAATGATGAGCCCATCGAGATCGGAGGACGGTATGATTGGAGCTACACTAGGAATGGACAGGCTACGCTGTTTATCAACAAGTGAGTTTATTATAATAGGTTTCTTGAGTAAAAATGCAATAGTTCGAATTAGTCTTCCATAACTTATCAAAAATACCCGGCACTTATTTTTCGCTTTATCAAATCAATGAAAATTCACAGAGATAAAGCGCTTCAAACGTAGTAGGGGCTCGTCTCGTGACGTCACACCTGATTGTCTGATCATCGACTAATTGCTAGGCTACATGAATACAAACTCATACAAAATGTATTAAAGGAGTGCAATAATGAAATGATTTTTTCCAAAAAATAAAACTTACGATATTGCATTCAAAGTTCTAACTAAATTCACTGCCAGATTGACTGCCCATTTTATTTCCTGCTCTACCCTCACTACATTTTCTAACACACCCTTTCTCCTCCAGAATGCTCGAGCGCGACGCGGGCTGGTACGAAGCAGTAGCCACCAACGAGCACGGTCAAGCTCGCCAGAGAGTTCGTCTAGAACTTTCGGAGTACCCCACCTTCATCCGCCGGCCTGAAGAGGCTGTCGTGCTGGAGCGGAAGACCATCCGCATAGAAGCGCGCGTCACTGGCGTGCCGTATCCAGACATCAAGTGGTACAAGGACTGGCAGCCGCTTGCAGCCAGCACCAGGATCAAGGTATGATGCTAGAGTGTGACGAAGACTTGTACGAAGCCTTAACCACCAACGAGCGCGACCAGGCGTGTCTAGAACTCTCGGAGTACCCCACCTTCATTCGCCGGCCTGAAGAGGCTGTCGTGCTGGAGCGGAAGACGGTCCGCATAGAGGCACGAGTTACGGGCGTGCCGTACCCAGACATCAAGTGGTACAAGGACTGGCAGCCGCTCGCAGCCAGTACCAGGATCAAGGTATCATGCTAAAGCGTAATGTGGTCTGGTACTAGGTTGTAGCCACCAATGAGTGTGACCAGGTGTGCCTGGGACTGTCAGAGTATCCTACTTTTACTCTGCCGGTCTGAAGAAGCCGTGGAACTGCAGCGGAAGACGGTCCGCGTAGAAGCGCGCGTCACCGGCGTACCGTACCCAGACATCAAGTGGTACAAGGACTGGCAGCTGCTCGCAGCCAGCATCAGGATCAAGGTGAGATGACGCTCACATGTTTTATTTCAGCTTGAGCAACTACTAGGTAGCTGGGATATTACCTAACACTGCAACTCCTTTGAAACTAGGATCTTCAGTTTTATCACACCCAAAGCTTGTGTGTGTGTTGTATTCATGCGCAATCATACTAGTAGTGCACATTATTTATACTTTGGTCTCCAGTGCGTGTTTTTTCCTACCATATCAACAAAAACATGTCAACATTCAACATTTTTTGTAGGCAATTTTGTTGAATGTTGAGATTTTTTTGTTGATTGTGTAGGGCAAAAAACGCGCTGGAGACCCGGTTTTACATGCATAAAAAACTGCAAAAAATCACACTATCCAAAATACAGAGTTCTTCTTTTAAACGCCACATATTTTCCCAGATCCAATTCATCGAGCCGGACACGACGGTGCTGACGATCCACGACTGCATCCTCAAGGACGAGGGGCTGTACTCGGTGTCGGCCCGCAACGTGGCCGGCGCCGTCAGCTCCTCCGCCATGCTGCACGTCGAGGAGGACGAGCACCACTACTCCGACAGGTAGCTCGACATAAAGGTCACAGCGGACTTAACTGCATCCTCAAGGACGCGGCTGTACTCGGTGTCGGCCCGCAACGTGGCCGGCGCCGTCAGCTCCTCCGCCATGCTGCACGTCGAGGAGGACGAGCACCACTACTCCGACAGGTAGATAGACATAGTTAGTTAGTTAGTTAGTTAGTTTTGCAGGGCAATCGAATACCGCACTTAGCCTCATGATAGGGCCATTGTGCGCGATTTGTGGTTTATCTTCCTACTCCAACCACCCCAGATCCCCCCAGAAGGCGAGCAGCCCGTCCAGGCTGCTGCAGGCTTCCTGTAGCGACGACGGTGATCGAAGAAATTGAGCCCGTTGTTCTTCCACGCTACTGCACTCCATGAGCACATGCTGCGGTGTTTCCTCTGCCTCCATGCACCCCCTGCACAGTGGGCTGTCTGTGACACCTATGTTGTATAGGTGCTTGTTTAGCAGGTAGATAGACATAAAGGTCACAGCGGACTTGACTGCATCCTCAAGGACGCGGCTGTACTCGGTGTCGGCCCGCAACGTGGCCGGCGCCGTCAGCTCCTCCGCCATGCTGCACGTCGAGGAGGACGAGCACCACTACTCCGACAGGTAGCTCGACATAAAGGTCACAGCGGACTTGACTGCATCCTCAAGGACGCGGCTGTACTCGGTGTCGGCCCGCAACGTGGCCGGCGCCGTCAGCTCCTCCGCCATGCTGCACGTCGAGGAGGACGAGCACCACTACTCCGACAGGTAGCTCGACATAAAGGTCACAGCGGACTTGACTGCATCCTCAAGGACGCGGCTGTACTCGGTGTCGGCCCGCAACGTGGCCGGCGCCGTCAGCTCCTCCGCCATGCTGCACGTCGAGGAGGACGAGCACCACTACTCCGACAGGTAGCTCGACATAAAGGTCACAGCGGACTTGACTGCATCCTCAAGGACGCGGCTGTACTCGGTGTCGGCCCGCAACGTGGCCGGCGCCGTCAGCTCCTCCGCCATGCTGCACGTCGAGGAGGACGAGCACCACTACTCCGACAGGTAGCTCGACATAAAGGTCACAGCGGACTTGACTGCATCCTCAAGGACGCGGCTGTACTCGGTGTCGGCCCGCAACGTGGCCGGCGCCGTCAGCTCGTCCGCCATGCTGCACGTCGAGGAGGACGAGCACCACTACTCCGACAGGTAGCTCGACATAAGGTCACAGCAGACTTGACTGCATCCTCAAGGACGCGGCTGTACTCGGTGTCGGCCCGCAACGTGGCCGGCGCCGTCAGCTCGTCCGCCATGCTGCACGTCGAGGAGGACGAGCACCACTACTCCGACAGGTAGCTCGACATAAGGTCACAGCAGACTTGACTGCATCCTCAAGGACGCGGCTGTACTCGGTGTCGGCCCGCAACGTGGCCGGCGCCGTCAGCTCCTCCGCCATGCTGCACGTCGAGGTGGACGAGCACCACTACTCCGACAGGTAGCTCGACATAAAGGTCACAGCGGACTTGACTGCATCCTCAAGGACGCGGCTGTACTCGGTGTCGGCCCGCAACGTGGCCGGCGCCGTCAGCTCCTCCGCCATGCTGCACGTCGAGGAGGACGAGCACCACTACTCCGACAGGTAGCTCGACATAAAGGTCACAGCGGACTTGACTGCATCCTCAAGGACGCGGCTGTACTCGGTGTCGGCCCGCAACGTGGCCGGCGCCGTCAGCTCGTCCGCCATGCTGCACGTCGAGGAGGACGAGCACCACTACTCCGACAGGTAGCTCGACATAAGGTCACAGCAGACTTGACTGCATCCTCAAGGACGCGGCTGTACTCGGTGTCGGCCCGCAACGTGGCCGGCGCCGTCAGCTCGTCCGCCATGCTGCACGTCGAGGAGGACGAGCACCACTACTCCGACAGGTAGCTCGACATAAGGTCACAGCAGACTTGACTGCATCCTCAAGGACGCGGCTGTACTCGGTGTCGGCCCGCAACGTGGCCGGCGCCGTCAGCTCGTCCGCCATGCTGCACGTCGAGGAGGACGAGCACCACTACTCCGACAGGTAGCTCGACATAAGGTCACAGCAGACTTGACTGCATCCTCAAGGACGCGGCTGTACTCGGTGTCGGCCCGCAACGTGGCCGGCGCCGTCAGCTCGTCCGCCATGCTGCACGTCGAGGAGGACGAGCACCACTACTCCGACAGGTAGCTCGACATAAAGGTCACAGCGGACTTGACTGCATCCTCAAGGACGCGGCTGTACTCGGTGTCGGCCCGCAACGTGGCCGGCGCCGTCAGCTCCTCCGCCATGCTGCACGTCGAGGAGGACGAGCACCACTACTCCGACAGGTAGCTCGACATAAAGGTCACAGCGGACTTAACTGCATCCTCAAGGACGCGGCTGTACTCGGTGTCGGCCCGCAACGTGGCCGGCGCCGTCAGCTCCTCCGCCATGCTGCACGTCGAGGAGGACGAGCACCACTACTCCGACAGGTTAGATCCACTTTTGTAACACAAGAGAGAACAACGAGCCACCACACTACTAACCGCCCTCTGCAAACAAGAGGCTATTGAGTGGTGGAAGTCTACATCGGGACAAAAACTCTCATTCAGGGAAATAGTAACAAAGTAACTAAGGAACTGTTAAAGTTCAAAAGATACAAAGCTTGTGCAGTGACTAGAATACTAACCGGCCACTGCAAACTAAACAAACATAAATCAAACATGAACATGAAGAAAGAACAGAAAAAGAAACGGCCATGCGTGTTCTCTGCTCATGCGGCCCGCTTATGAGCAAAATAAGTATCCATCTCGGGCGACACCATCATGCACCCGGATGAGATAGCAGATATCACGCTCCAAAGAATCTGGAAATGTATAGACTCAACGGGACTAAGCAGTGAACTCTAAACACAGGCCGAGCTGACGCAAATGAAGGCCCCAAAAAAAAACCAATTACAAGAGAGAATTTGAGAAGGATTGTTTTGTAGAGTAAGGCCCGGTTTTTACCAAGGCGGAGCGGTGTGGAGACTAGAGATGTGCGGCTAAGCTGCCAGGTTATTTCCACCAAAGTAGAGCGGAGAAAAGCGGAGCAGGGCGGAGACTAGAGGAGATGTGTGAGCTGTGCGTAGCTGTCAGCTGTCAGTCTATTGCTATCTATGAAACACCGCACCGCTTCGCATATTTCCGCTCTTCTCCGCACTACGCCGCGCCACGCCGCCACCGCTGTCAAATTCTATAGAAAAACAAATGCGACAACAAGTGTGCAAGACACTTCTCCGCTTTTCTGCGCATTTCCAGCGAAGCGAAGCGGAGTGGTGCACATAATGGAATCTAATTGGTCATTCAAAAAACTTCTCTGCTCCGCTCCACACCGCTCCGCCTTGGTGGAAACCGGACCTAAGGGCCTTGCTTGCCACACTGGCGGATTTCTGCTTAGAGTTTTCTCCTCGTGTTCGCCGCGCAGCCGCGACGTCTTCGCCGTGGACACGCGGCGTGTTCGCTGCGTCGCCGCTCCGCTTTGAAAACGCTTGGAATCCGCCAGTGTAGCAGCTCATTGTATCATCTATCTCCAAGAGCAAAAACACATAGATCTTTACGTTGACGTTCTGTTATTCCCCCAGGATCCGCGAGCACCCGCCGCGCGTGAAGGCCAGCACGAAGCCCTTCGGCGACTTCTACGACCTCGGCGACGAGCTCGGCCGCGGCGTGCAGGGCGTCGTCTACCACGCCGCGGAGAGGCTCACCGGTAACTAGTAACAAAGTTTTTGTTTTTGAGATGTTAGGTTTTGGAACTAGAAGTTTTTTTATGCATAACAGGACAGGTATTTGACCACAGTCGCACATGTTGTTAAATGAGATCTTATGAGAATGAAATGAGATGGTATGTATCTGCCCTGTAAGTGGCTATTCATTCTCGCCTTGTAAAGGCCTGGACTAGTGTTCGGAAAAGACAACAGTAAGCAGTGAATTCTAGTCCCTAGCTGTTTGCATTATAAGAGTTATCGAAACGCTTAGTACGAGCTGGTGAAACGTCGCCAATGTACGGTAACCTGCTTCTGGTTCCTTCCTCGACAATGTAGGGACGATACGGTAACCTGCTTCTGGTTCTCCGGTGATGGTAAATCAGACCTAACTTGGACACGGTAATACTATCATACAGTATTGTAACTTCATATAAACGGACGAAACGCGAACTTTCCTTCGAAATTCAAATCTCGGTATGCGCTCGACATGCAAAAGTCGGGGGTGTCGCGAATGTGCCACGGTAATAAACGGATGATGTGTTGTTTTTGAAACAGTAAGCGCTCTTTTTTATAAAAATAATTACAATTACCTATTTATACAGGGTGTTAGGTAAATAGGTTTATAAGCTAACACTAGCCCATGTTAACATATTATGCATATAAATGGTATGGTGAAGTCAGTGATATCATTTTAATTTGTTTAATTTTCATACAAAATAAAATTTATAAAATCAGATTTGTATGCAAATTAAAATTATTAAAATGATGATTTCAATTTTCTGACTTCACTAAGTATACCATTTATATGCACATGTTAACATGGGCTAGTGTCGGCTTATAAACCCATTTACCTAACACCCTATATTATTATAATAATCAAGAATTTTGTACGCCTCAGTCGAGGCGCATACATTTTACGGTCGCAAATTTATAAGATTTATTACTAAATCTTAACACAAATATAATTTTTAATTAAATCTACTAATCACAAAACAACATGCATTTTATCCTATTTCATTCAGTAAGTTATTTTGTTTGTCAAAATAAAATAAAAAATTACAATCACAAAATACATTCACAAAACTAGATAAAAATTCTAAGTAGGCAGATGTAATGAAAATAGGGTTTGCAGGTGGGCAGCCCTATCGCATGTTGTCATATGGTGACGTACCGCGCGGCTGTTGACATTTATTTCAAAAATATGGCCGAGTTGGAATACTGTATAGATAGTATTACCGTGACTTGGATTAGAAAATTCTGTGTGACTTGCCAAATTTGAACGACTACATTTTAATGACTGTGTCCACCCGCAGGCCGCAACTACGCCGCCAAGATCATGCACGGTCACTCCGAGCTCAAGCCGTTCATGAAGAACGAGCTCGAAATCATGAACCTGCTCAACCACCGCCACCTGATCCGCCTGCGGGACGCCTACGAGCACGACCATACGCTCGCCCTCGTCACCGAGCTAGCCGCCGGCGGACAACTCGTGCGCGACCGTCTGCTGCCCAGCCAGGGCTATACCGAGCGCGACATCGCCGGCCACGTGCGCCAGCTGCTGCGCGGCCTCAAGCACATGCACGACAACAGCGTGGCGCACCTCGGGCTCACGGTGAGTGACGTCACAGCCGGGCTACACCGAGCGCGACATCGCCGGCCACGTGCGCCAGTTGGATACATAAGCCAGCTGATGCGGGCACTTCATGTAGCGCATCTTGGTATGACGATGCGTGATGTAATAATTTAGAACAAAAAATGATTGATTCAGTCGATACTGTCCCAACTTATTAAAAATCTATTACGGCTAATAGATTTTTAATAAGTTGGGCTACATAAAGAGTAAAGTGGGCTACATCAGGCTGCTGCTTGATGATCCATGATTAGAATACATTCACCAATACATAAAATATTAACGTTATCAACTATTTTTGCAGATCGGCGAGCTCCTCCTCTCACACGTTGGCAGCGACGAACTCAAGATCTGCGACTTCGGTCTATCTCGCCGCATTCAGTTCGGCAAGCATGCGTCACTCGACTACGGCATGCCAGAGTTCGTGGCGCCTGAAGTAGCATCAGGAGAGGGCGTGTCATTCGCTGCTGATATGTGGAGTGTGGGAATAATTACGTACATCCTACTGAGTGGACACTCGCCCTTCCGAGGAATCAATGATCGCGAGACTCTGACGAGGATCAGGGAAGGAAGAGTAAGTGGCAACATCATTGTTATATAGTGTATGTGATTCCATAACTACTGGTATATGGGGCGTGGGTATAATCACCTCTTGGGGCGCCTGAAGTGGCATCAGGAGAAGGTGTATCCTTCGCCGCTGATATGTGGAGCGTGGGAATAATAACGTACATCCTGCTGAGTGGACACTCGCCCTTCCGAGGAATCAATGATCGGGAGACGCTGACCAGGATCAGGGAAGGCAGAGTAAGTGGTTTTTATCTTTGTTATGTAATACGGGTTTGGGTATTTAAAGCGTGGGGATAATTACCTACATCCTGCTCAGTGGATTCGATCTCCTGCGGGATTAATGACAGGGAGACGCTGACCAGGATCAAGGAAAGCAGAGGTAAGTGGTGTTGTCAAAGCATGAAGCTTCTAAGAGGGTGCTAGCGACGAGGTTTTCTATTGCGGCTGACATGTGGGTGGTTGGCTATTTGCCTCAATGTTTGTATTTGCGATGAGCTCAAGATCAGCTACTACGGACTCTCACGTCGCATCCATTTTGGCAACTGGATTGGGACTCTGGATTCCTCATTAGACTACGGCATGCCGGAGTTCGTGGCGCCTGAAGTGGCGTCAGGAGAGGGCGTGTCCTTCGCTGCTGATATGTGGAGTGTGGGAATAATAACGTACATCCTGCTGAGCGGACACTCGCCCTTCCGAGGAATCAATGATCGGGAGACGCTGACGAGGATCAGGGAAGGCAGAGTAAGTGGCAACATCATTGTTATATAGTGTAGGTGATTCCATAGCTACTGGTATCTGGGGCGTGGGTATATTCACCTCTTGGGGCGCCTGAAGTGGCATCAGGAGAAGGCGTGTCATTCGCTGCTGATATGTGGAGTGTGGGAATAATAACGTACATCCTGCTGAGCGGACACTCGCCCTTCCGAGGAATTAATGATAGGGAGACGCTGACCAGGATCAGGGAAGGCAGAGTAAGTAGCAATTTTATTGTTTGTAGCTATGAAGGGCGATAGTGGTGAGGGCGTGTTCTTTGCTGCTGATATGTGGAGCGTGGGAATAATAACGTACATCCTGATGAGCGGACACTCGCCCTTCCGAGAAATTAACTACAGGGAGACGCTGACGAGAATCAGGGAAGGCAGAGTAAGTGGTTTTTATCTTTGTTATGTAATACGGGTTTGGGTATTTAAAGCGTGGGGATAATTACCTACATCCTGCTCAGTGGATTCGATCTCCTGGGGGATTAATGACAGGGAGACGCTGACCAGGATCAGGGAAAGCAGAGGTAAGTGGTGTTGCAAAGCATAAAGCTTCTAAAGCCCGGTCCGTGAGCACGTAGAATTTTGTCCAATGACCCCTAGCTACCCATCCTTATCGCTCGCGCGTAATTATATTGCTGTCGCGACTGTGCGACAGGCACCCGCAGTGAGTGTGCGAGCGCGATAGCAACATAATTACGCGAGAGCGATAAGGATGGGTAGCTTGGGGTCATTGGACAAAATTCTACGTGCTCACTGACCAGACTATAGAAGGGTGCTAGCGTTGAGGTTTTCTATTGCGGCTGACATGTGGGTGGTTGGCTATTTGCCTCAATGTTTGTATTTGCGATGAGCTCAAGATCAGCTACTACGGACTCTCGCGCCGCATCCATTTTGACAACTGGATTGGGATTCTGGATTCTTAATTAGACTACGGCATGCCAGAGTTCGTGGCGCCTGAAGTGGCGTCAGGAGAGGGCGTGTCATTCGCTGCTGATATGTGGAGCATGGGAATAATAACATACATCCTGCTGAGCGGACACTCGCCCTTCCGAGGAATTAACGACAGGGAGACGCTGACCAGGATCAGGGAAGGCAGAGTAAGTAAAGTTATTTGTGTTTGTGGGGTTTAAATGCTTATAACTACTAGAAGTAGGAGGATTGGTAGCCTGAGGACGTTTCTGTGGCTGCTGGTATATGAAGAGTCGGCGTCATCAGTACAGTAAATGGTTGCGTCTTTTTTTTAAAGCTACGTGGGCTCTAAGGACGAGGGCGTGGCCTTTGCTTCGCTGCTGTTTAGAAAAGTCAACCAAGAATGTGCTGCTTTTGCGGTAGTCACAACTCACATCATGTGAAACCTTTCGAATTAAATTATTCAGAAAATGCTACGTCACTGTATTTCGTTTATCTTACAATAACCTTTAAATTTTGGACTGATGGGAATACCATTGTTATATCTTTATCATTCATGGACGATATCTATTAGCTAATCTTATTTACTATTTTAACATCCAAGATCCATACCCTATCTTAACCACATCTATCCCCAGTGGGAATGGCACGACGAAGAATGGTGGTCGCGCCTGAGCCGCGAGAGCCGGGACTTCATCAGCAAGCTGCTGGTGTACAACTGGCACGAGCGTATGGACGTGGACACCGCGCTGCAGCACCCCTGGCTGACGCTGGCTGATAAGGTCTACCAAGAGGAGTACCACATTTCGACTGACAGGCTGAGGAACTACTACAACTTGTACCGGTGAGTTTGAGATAACGTAAATAAGACTAAACAGTGGCCTAATTCGCGTATTGACAGTCAAGATCTCGCTGACGTTCAGAAGTCATCCCATTGAAAAACAGTTCTAAATCCGTATTCACAAGGGTCATTTTAATAGAACGATTACTCGATAGGGTCGCAACTCAGTGTTTTGTAGTCGTTGAAGTTTTGTTACGTGAATAAGGCTACTGGGCTGTATCGTATGCTTGTATCTATAAAATTTTGATATATGCGCTAAAATGGGCTCCCAAATTTTTTATTTGAGTTGTAGCACTTTCAATTAATTAGGTAAGAGACAGTACCCACTCGCCGTAAGTGAGTAACTAACTGCTTGACTCGATGAGCTTGCCATTAGGTACATATTCTGACGCTTTACTTTATTTCCAGTTAGAAAAAAAGATAAGATCAAATAAGTTTGTTATGAAGGTGACTCGTATATTTTTGAATGTGGCATAATAAATACTTTGCGGGATAGTCGTAAATTATATGAATCATAAATGGCCTGACAAAAAACTATAATGTCATTGATATATTTACCTTTTGCACAAACAATAATGTCATCAATATATTTACGCACCCACCTTTGAAATTAGCATCAGCCATCCCGTCTGCGTTAATGAATTCTCCAAGAGTTACTGATTGACTTTTAATTAGTCCGTGGCACCACGCCAGCTGTCTATTTATGAAATAATTAGGGCCATTGTCTACCCATGAAGCAGAATGAGGACATAATTATTATCATGACACAAATTATGACAATATTTGTTTAATTAACCTACGTGGATTACAAATTTAAAATGTTAAACGAAATAGAGACTTATTTTGATATTGGTGCATGTCATATACGCCATGATTGTGGTGTACGTTTCCTTAAGATTTTTGTATGTTCAATCGCATGCTATGCTTATAAATCAGTGGCTAACCAACCTAATCTGTACAGATGCGTGGATTACACAATACATTGAGTCACATTGCGTATGATCGCGGAAATCTTTGACCGAGAACAGATCACCTTCATTGCATCTATTGTCAGACTAGATATCAAAACTTATTTGGGAGCTCATTTATTAACGTTTCAAATTGAATACGATACCTAATCATTTTTTCAAAATTAATAATGGGAATTGATAAAGAAAAGAGTGGTGCTAAAAATATGTTTTACTGAACGAATATCCTAAAGCTTAGTTTGCATTATTTTCAATGTTCAGATCAAAGTTCAAACTTATTTAATTTTTTTTTGTATCTGAAATATTGAGGATACATGTAGTTTTTTGTTCAAACGTGCATCAAGCAGTGTCAATAACTTTGGAATAGACTCTTTGTTTGTGAGAAAACCAGTGAATATTCAAGTGTAACTATTCAAGGTTTACCAAAGTAGTAAAGCGAGAATCAGTGAATACTGAAGTTGTACCTTTTCAAGTTTTCCCAAAGTAGTAAACTGAGAATCAGTGAATACTGAAGTGTACCTTTTCAAGTCTTCCCAAACTGATAAGTGCAAAAATGGATAAAATGTTGAACATGGAGATAGTGAAGTCGTGGATGTACCAATGTTTGGACCTGGCCAGGGACTGGACGGGCAACGCGGCGTGCCGCACGTGGTTCCGGCGGCGGCCGCTGTCCGGCGCCTTCGAGCACCCCTCCAAGATGGTCTACCCGCCGGGAGAGGTCTACACGCCGGAGGGTGAGTTGTTTGTTACATGTTAAACTTTGACAGTAAAGTTTGACCGCGAAGCTTCCGTGCCGGAGTCAATGAGGATCAGTACTGTTGTAGAAAATGCAATAAAACTAGTATCTACGTTAATCTTTAAGACATAAGAAAGATATATCTTTTTGAATTATCCAAATCGGACCATTACTTACGAAGATATTAAGTAATAAACATAGGCCGTTTTTGCCGCTAAAAGTCAACGTACGCAGGGCCGCGTGACGTCACTATATCCGAATCGAGCGCAGCCGGCGTACTATTGGGATGGAAAATATTTTTTTCCAGCTAAACTATCAGTTTTAGAAAAAAACTTTTAATAACATTTATTCATCAAAATAAAGTAACCCATCGACCAGTAATTTTTAAAAATAAAAATTGTGAAAAATAAGTATCGCTATGTCCAAAAACCACATTTTCATAGGATTCGATGGAATGCGGAGACGCGGTTGGGGTGAGTGTAACTTAATGATTGTTTGTATTGAACATAATAATACAAAATATGATGCTAATACCCAGTTTCTGGCCTAAGGGGGGGGGGGGGGATAAGTCATACCTAGCTTATAGCCTGGGGGGAGGGGCAAGCCTTACCCAGCTTCTGGCCTTGGTGGGAGGGGGGGAGAGGCAAGTCATACCCAGTTTCTGGCCTGGGGGGGGGGGGGTCAAGTCATACCCAGTTTCGGGCCTGGGGGGGTAAATCATACCCAACTTCTGGCCGAGGGGGAAGTCATGCCCAGCTTATGACCTGGGGAAAGGAGGGGGGCGGGGGAGTCATACCCAGCTTCTGGGCTAAGATTAAATAGATTTCCAGGAAGGTGCAGCTGTCCTTTCCTGCAGCAGCTGGCCCGCCCATGGGAACGGCGAATAGATAGGTAGGTACGTAGGTTTAACTCAGAAAAACTAAATAACAGGTAGGTATTGCGTGTACATCGAAATGATCTTCATAGCAATGTCTTGTAGCCTAGGCAGAGTGTATCTGCCTCAGCTATACCTTATTGTTAGAAGGAAATAAATTATACATTTTTATATTTTACTTGGAAGAAGACATGACTCTAACAACACTTATGAACACTTTATTTGAATAAATCGCCAAATATACCACCGCGGAGACCCCAATCGCGTCTCTGCGTTCCATTGAATCGTATGAGCGTATTGATTTTTTGCGATATTTTTCACAATTTCTATTTTTAAAAATTACCTGTCGATAGCTTACTTTATTCTGATGAATAAATGTCATTACAAGTTTTTTTCTAAAACTGATAGTTTGGCTAGAAAAAAATATTTTCTATCCACGCAGTACGCCGGCAGCGTTCGGATCGGATATAATGACGTCATCGTCCCCGCGCCGGGCGGTCAGTGAACTTTTTTAGTAATTTGGCCATAACTTCGTCAATTTTTGTCGTAGAACAAAAATTTTTGGACTGTGTATTAAGGATTTCTTAGCCCTATAAATCTGCATTCACAGCTAAAAATCGAAATGATCCTCATTGATACATGCTGTAAATGAGAATATGAAACCTTTTAATTTATGTGATTAAAAGAAGGTAAATAAAATCATAACAAAGTTTGTGACGAGAACTTGTCTAATGTGTATTATACAGGGTGGAAACGATAATTGATCTCACTCGGTTATTTGTAAACTATACGAAAAACTGGTTATTGATCCTGAAAGTGCTTCACGACCTCTCTCAAACGGTACCAATAATGTTACAGAATAAAGTGGATCTATATGAAAATACAATGTTTCCAGCTATCTAAGTATACCAGATATCTTGTATAGTTTAGAAATAATCGAGTGAGATCACATACGTTTCCATATCTGAGGTTTCCACCCTGTATTATCCATCAATCTTATTGTGTAGTGTTTTGTAGTTACATTAATTTACGCTGACATACGGAACCGCGTTACCTAAATCAATACTAAAAGTTTTAAACCATCTCCTTCGTTTATTCGCAGGCACCCCCGAAAGAGAGCGCTCGTCCCGCGACCGCTCGGCCGGCTGGGACCTGAAGTTCAAGCAGTGGGAGCACCCCGACTGGGAGGTCTCCGCCAAGTCAGAAAGCCAGTAAGTTCACTTCCGCCAAGTCAGAGAGTCTTTATTATCAGGTCATTATTCTCCATTACATTGATGTCCGTAATCAATAACGACCGATAGCGGAGGGCCGACCCCAAATAAAATGGGAATGGGCCAGGCAAAGAAGTAATAGTATTATCCTCCATTGCAGGAGATCAACCTTCTTTAATTTAACAAAAAAAAATTCCAACCACACGTGTGAGACAGATCTAGGTGCTGTCTTTAGGAAGATGGTTCCATTCGTTTTACTGGGTGTTAAAATTATAATCTTATATCGTGCAATATGATGATGAAGGGTCCCATCTTTTTGCCAAGCAAAAAAACGTGACTGTTTCCATAACCTTACGTAGCTGTGTGCAAAATGACAATATGGTACTATTTCTTCTTCTTCTGCTTTGCCTTTTCCTATATTTGAGGTCGCTTCTCCTCGCAACGCATCACAATACAATCTATCTTCGGTTGTCTGGCCGCTATGGTATATTTACAATATCTTGCAGCTACCAGAACGGTCCGGACACGTATCTCCTACAACTCCGTGACGTCCAATTCCCGGTTCGTCTCCGCGAGTACATGAAGGTGGCGTGCCACCGCTCGCCTGGATACAGCATCAGCGTGCACGACACATACGACCCACGGGTGAGTTAGCTACACCATTTTAAGTCTTTACCTGGCGATGGCAGAATTGGTGTCACCAGATTTTGAGCTTTAAGTGGTGAGATAAGTTTCAAAAGATATTAAAAATATTTTTCGCTTTACCAGTTACAAGGTTACTTAAGAAGTGAGAGAGAAGTATAGGGCGGAGACATCAGTGGGGCTACTCCCAAAAATTTAATTCGAAGTTCGAAGATTTCCATTCCTATAACAACGAGATTGGCAGCATCAGCGACAATGACAGTGTCATTTCAGAGTAGCCCTGCTGATCATTTAGTCTCCATGTAGGAGAACGACTCTTTAATTTACCAGTAGCCTACAACACTTCCCAAGGTAGCCAGACGGGTTAAAGAGGATTGATGTCCGCATATTCCTCTCTTTGTTGCCTCTTATTTCATCCACGGAATGAATGGCAGTGGTCCTATTCTACTCTGCCGAAACTACGCGCCTCAAGAAGGGAGAAGGGGCGCGCGAAAAAGGAGTGAATAGGAGAGACGCAGTCACGCGTATAAACAACTAGCGGCCGCCCGCGACTTCGTACGCGTGGATCCCGTTTTACCCCCTTCATCTATCTTACGCGGTTTAGATTTTTTCATACAAATGTTTTTTCCCGCTAACTCCCGTTCCCGTGGGAATTTTGCAATATCCTGTTGTAACTAAGCTTTAAGTTTACTAAGGTACCTGCATGCCGAATTTCAAGCGTATAACTTAAGCGGTTTAGATTTTTCATACAAAAGGATTTTCCCGCTAATTCTCATTTCCGTTTGAATTACGGGAATTCCTTTCTTAGTGCACCTCTACGGTACCTAGGCTACGTCCCTTCCAAAAGACAATGCCGGAAATTGGCGTCTTTTTTTTTCGCGCGGCCATCGACCAAACCTTGTTTTTTGATTACAAAATAGTGTAATAAACCAAACTTACTATGACATGTGTACCTCTAAACTCAGTCTGAACTGAGTTACGAGCGTTAGAAGTTTGATGATTTACATACTAGATTTGCTTTTTGCGAGCAAGTTTTGTAAGAAATTGCAACAAAATAGTGACATTGTATGTGTAAACAAACAATACCATCCATTAAAGGCTCCAGACATCAGCGTGGAGCAGAATCAGCGCAATAAAAAATAGCGCAATATTTTGTTGCAATTTCTTACAAAACTTGCGCCCAAAAAGCAAATCTAGTATGTAAATCATCAAACTTCTAATGCTCGTAACTCAGTTCAGACTGAGTTTAGAGGTATACATGTCATAGTAAGTTTGGTTTATTACACTATTTTGTAATCAAAAAACAAAGTTTGGTCGATGGCCGCGCGAAAAAAAAAAGACGCCACCTTCCATACAAAATCTGGCATTGCCATTTCAAGTGCATACGTTTAGCCGTTTAGGCTGTGCGTTGATCTGTCACTAAGTCAGTCAGTTTCTCCTTTTATTTATTTAGATTGCTGAATCTGACGCGACTTGCGTTTGCGCCTAGCGGCAACCCCGTAGCTATACATCTCTCAGGACAGAAGTGACACCCCTGACAAAAACTGTTTACAATGGGCGTGTCCAATTCTTTCATAGGTATTTTTTTAAACAAATTGTTTTCCTCCAGACACCAATCATCCGCGAGCGGCGTCGCTTCACCGACATCATGGACGAGGAGATCGAGGACGAGCAGCGCGAGCGCATCAACAACTACGGCGCCGAGAGCTACACCATCCGCCGCCTGCGCCACGAGCTCGGCACGCGCCTCGACTCCTACGCAGAGGCCCAGGCGCTCATGGACGCCAAGCGCGACGGACAGACGCCCTTCTTCCGCGAGCGGCCGCAGCTGCTGCCCGTCAGGTGACGTCACACGACCGTCCGCCGCCGAGCACGAGCTCGGCACGCGCCTCGACTCCTACGCAGAGGCCCAGGCGCTCATGGACGCCAAGCGCGACGGACAGACGCCCTTCTTCCGCGAGCGGCCGCAGCTGCTGCCCGTCAGGTGACGTCACACGACCGTCCGCCGCCGAGCACGAGCTCGGCACGCGCCTCGACTCCTACGCAGAGGCCCAGGCGCTCATGGACGCCAAGCGCGACGGACAGACGCCCTTCTTCCGCGAGCGGCCGCAGCTGCTGCCCGTCAGGTGACGTCACACGACCGTCCGCCGCCGAGCACGAGCTCGGCACGCGCCTCGACTCCTACGCAGAGGCCCAGGCGCTCATGGACGCCAAGCGCGACGGACAGACGCCCTTCTTCCGCGAGCGGCCGCAGCTGCTGCCCGTCAGGTGACGTCACACGACCGTCCGCCGCCGAGCACGAGCTCGGCACGCGCCTCGACTCCTACGCAGAGGCCCAGGCGCTCATGGACGCCAAGCGCGACGGACAGACGCCCTTCTTCCGCGAGCGGCCGCAGCTGCTGCCCGTCAGGTGACGTCACACGACCGTCCGCCGCCGAGCACGAGCTCGGCACGCGCCTCGACTCCTACGCAGAGGCCCAGGCGCTCATGGACGCCAAGCGCGACGGACAGACGCCCTTCTTCCGCGAGCGGCCGCAGCTGCTGCCCGTCAGGTGACGTCACACGACCGTCCGCCGCCGAGCACGAGCTCGGCACGCGCCTCGACTCCTACGCAGAGGCCCAGGCGCTCATGGACGCCAAGCGCGACGGACAGACGCCCTTCTTCCGCGAGCGGCCGCAGCTGCTGCCCGTCAGGTGACGTCACACGACCGTCCGCCGCCGAGCACGAGCTCGGCACGCGCCTCGACTCCTACGCAGAGGCCCAGGCGCTCATGGACGCCAAGCGCGACGGACAGACGCCCTTCTTCCGCGAGCGGCCGCAGCTGCTGCCCGTCAGGTGACGTCACACGACCGTCCGCCGCCGAGCACGAGCTCGGCACGCGCCTCGACTCCTACGCAGAGGCCCAGGCGCTCATGGACGCCAAGCGCGACGGACAGACGCCCTTCTTCCGCGAGCGGCCGCAGCTGCTGCCCGTCAGGTGACGTCACACGACCGTCCGCCGCCGAGCACGAGCTCGGCACGCGCCTCGACTCCTACGCAGAGGCCCAGGCGCTCATGGACGCCAAGCGCGACGGACAGACGCCCTTCTTCCGCGAGCGGCCGCAGCTGCTGCCCGTCAGGTGACGTCACACGACCGTCCGCCGCCGAGCACGAGCTCGGCACGCGCCTCGACTCCTACGCAGAGGCCCAGGCGCTCATGGACGCCAAGCGCGACGGACAGACGCCCTTCTTCCGCGAGCGGCCGCAGCTGCTGCCCGTCAGGTGACGTCACACGACCGTCCGCCGCCGAGCACGAG
This sequence comes from Ostrinia nubilalis, assembly GCF_963855985.1. Taxonomy (NCBI): domain Eukaryota; kingdom Metazoa; phylum Arthropoda; class Insecta; order Lepidoptera; family Crambidae; genus Ostrinia; species Ostrinia nubilalis. Next base: position 1,536,426 of record NC_087088.1, on the reverse strand, counting down.
CTCGGCACGCGCCTCGACTCCTACGCAGAGGCCCAGGCGCTCATGGACGCCAAGCGCGACGGACAGACGCCCTTCTTCCGCGAGCGGCCGCAGCTGCTGCCCGTCAGGTGACGTCACACGACCGTCCGCCGCCGAGCACGAGCTCGGCACGCGCCTCGACTCCTACGCAGAGGCCCAGGCGCTCATGGACGCCAAGCGCGACGGACAGACGCCCTTCTTCCGCGAGCGGCCGCAGCTGCTGCCCGTCAGGTGACGTCACACGACCGTCCGCCGCCGAGCACGAGCTCGGCACGCGCCTCGACTCCTACGCAGAGGCCCAGGCGCTCATGGACGCCAAGCGCGACGGACAGACGCCCTTCTTCCGCGAGCGGCCGCAGCTGCTGCCCGTCAGGTGACGTCACACGACCGTCCGCCGCCGAGCACGAGCTCGGCACGCGCCTCGACTCCTACGCAGAGGCCCAGGCGCTCATGGACGCCAAGCGCGACGGACAGACGCCCTTCTTCCGCGAGCGGCCGCAGCTGCTGCCCGTCAGGTGACGTCACACGACCGTCCGCCGCCGAGCACGAGCTCGGCACGCGCCTCGACTCCTACGCAGAGGCCCAGGCGCTCATGGACGCCAAGCGCGACGGACAGACGCCCTTCTTCCGCGAGCGGCCGCAGCTGCTGCCCGTCAGGTGACGTCACACGACCGTCCGCCGCCGAGCACGAGCTCGGCACGCGCCTCGACTCCTACGCAGAGGCCCAGGCGCTCATGGACGCCAAGCGCGACGGACAGACGCCCTTCTTCCGCGAGCGGCCGCAGCTGCTGCCCGTCAGGTGACGTCACACGACCGTCCGCCGCCGAGCACGAGCTCGGCACGCGCCTCGACTCCTACGCAGAGGCCCAGGCGCTCATGGACGCCAAGCGCGACGGACAGACGCCCTTCTTCCGCGAGCGGCCGCAGCTGCTGCCCGTCAGGTGACGTCACACGACCGTCCGCCGCCGAGCACGAGCTCGGCACGCGCCTCGACTCCTACGCAGAGGCCCAGGCGCTCATGGACGCCAAGCGCGACGGACAGACGCCCTTCTTCCGCGAGCGGCCGCAGCTGCTGCCCGTCAGGTGACGTCACACGACCGTCCGCCGCCGAGCACGAGCTCGGCACGCGCCTCGACTCCTACGCAGAGGCCCAGGCGCTCATGGACGCCAAGCGCGACGGACAGACGCCCTTCTTCCGCGAGCGGCCGCAGCTGCTGCCCGTCAGGTGACGTCACACGACCGTCCGCCGCCGAGCACGAGCTCGGCACGCGCCTCGACTCCTACGCAGAGGCCCAGGCGCTCATGGACGCCAAGCGCGACGGACAGACGCCCTTCTTCCGCGAGCGGCCGCAGCTGCTGCCCGTCAGGTGACGTCACACGACCGTCCGCCGCCGAGCACGAGCTCGGCACGCGCCTCGACTCCTACGCAGAGGCCCAGGCGCTCATGGACGCCAAGCGCGACGGACAGACGCCCTTCTTCCGCGAGCGGCCGCAGCTGCTGCCCGTCAGGTGACGTCACACGACCGTCCGCCGCCGAGCACGAGCTCGGCACGCGCCTCGACTCCTACGCAGAGGCCCAGGCGCTCATGGACGCCAAGCGCGACGGACAGACGCCCTTCTTCCGCGAGCGGCCGCAGCTGCTGCCCGTCAGGTGACGTCACACGACCGTCCGCCGCCGAGCACGAGCTCGGCACGCGCCTCGACTCCTACGCAGAGGCCCAGGCGCTCATGGACGCCAAGCGCGACGGACAGACGCCCTTCTTCCGCGAGCGGCCGCAGCTGCTGCCCGTCAGGTGACGTCACACGACCGTCCGCCGCCGAGCACGAGCTCGGCACGCGCCTCGACTCCTACGCAGAGGCCCAGGCGCTCATGGACGCCAAGCGCGACGGACAGACGCCCTTCTTCCGCGAGCGGCCGCAGCTGCTGCCCGTCAGGTGACGTCACACGACCGTCCGCCGCCGAGCACGAGCTCGGCACGCGCCTCGACTCCTACGCAGAGGCCCAGGCGCTCATGGACGCCAAGCGCGACGGACAGACGCCCTTCTTCCGCGAGCGGCCGCAGCTGCTGCCCGTCAGGTGACGTCACACGACCGTCCGCCGCCGAGCACGAGCTCGGCACGCGCCTCGACTCCTACGCAGAGGCCCAGGCGCTCATGGACGCCAAGCGCGACGGACAGACGCCCTTCTTCCGCGAGCGGCCGCAGCTGCTGCCCGTCAGGTGACGTCACACGACCGTCCGCCGCCGAGCACGAGCTCGGGAATCTCCACCAGAGGCGGCCGCTCAAATGAAGAAGCTGCTTCAGTCTGAAGCACGACTCGTTCATCATCATTTCAGCCACAGGACGTCCACTGCTGAACATAGGCCTCCCCCAATGACTTCCACATCGCACGGTTGGTAGCGGCCTGCATCCAGCGCCTTCCTGCTACCTTTATCAGGTCGTCGGTCCAACTTGCGGGTGGTAGTCCCACGCTACGTTTTCCGGTACGTAGCCTTCACTCCAAACTCGTTGCGAGGCAAATTTCGTCGCCGCGGACCGAGACACATTTTGACGCTCGGGGCAAGGCTGCCGCTCGGCCTAATGCTACCTCTAGTGACTAGTGGATACACAGCTTTATAATATTATTAATTCTCACTACAGACCATGTACTCGTAAGTTATTCACAGCAACTAGGTACACAGTCAACAGAACTACGTACCCAAAGGTAATACCAATCGACATGTATTCATCCGTTTAACCTGTTGAATTTTTGCGCTAAAGTACACAGGTCGAACTCTGACTTCAATTGAGGCTCAAGGCAGCTTAAAACGGATGTTACTATAGCGATTCGGTTAGATCGCTCGACCGCTTTCACATTAGAGCGACAGCGGGGTTTTTATAATGTGAAGGCAGTCATCGGCTGTCATATAGTATGAAACTATCTAAAGCGATCTTAAGGGATGAAACTAATCATATTTATCTTTACAGAGAGGGCGAACCAGCTCAACTATCGTGCTACGCCGTGGGCGACCCGAAGCCCAGCGTGCAGTGGTTCAAGAACGACATGGTGCTCGCCGAAGGAACCCGCGTCACCATCAGTGAGGATGAAGAAGGACGCTCTTTATTGCGTTTCTCACCTGCGATGCACCACGACGTCGGCTTCTACAAGGTTATACAATTTTCATTTTATTATCAACTAGCTGTGCCCCGTGGTGTTACCCGCGGTATAACGAAGCCTATGTGTTAATCCAGGGTATCAGCTAACTCCATACCAAATTTTGTAAAATCGCGCCAACCGTTTAGACGTGAAGAAATAATAAAGATACACACTTACAAACTTTCGCCTTTATTGTTAGTGTTTTTTATTAATACTTAAAAATTATTAATGTATTATTGATATTCTTACTTGACATATTATAATTCACATGCCAATATCTTGGTAAAACATGTTGACACACTTGTAAAAAAAGGTCATGTGAAAGTAATGACCAGAAAGCTTAGACAATTCCTGCTTTTACAGTATTCAGGAATGTCTGGACAATAATTTCATGTTAATGTACCTATTTTAGGAGATTAGAGCACTATGTATTTAAAGCACTATCTGTAACAACCTATTCTTTGCAAATTGTAAGATAAAAAATCATATTGTTCTGTAATATGTTTTCACATATGTTTATGTAAATAAATATCTTTATCTTTAAGGCCGTCGCGCGCAACAAGTGCGGACAGACCGTAGCTCGCACGCGAGTCGTCGAAGCAACCACGCCTAACGCCCCCGATAGTCCCCAAGCGACTGAAACATCCGACACTGAGGTCTTACTGCGTTGGAAGCAGCCCAAATACGATGGGAACTCGCCGGTGCTATGCTATGGACTGCAGTACAAACGCGGCGACAGCGTGGAATGGAAGGACGTCGCCAATAACATCGACCACGAGTTCTTTGTAGTACGCGACCTTACACCCGACACTAGCTACCAGTTCAGGCTATCCTCAAGGAACAGGTCAGTATAACATTCAATTTAAAGTTAATATTACTCACAAGTCTGTAACTATAGGTGGCAGGGCTGGCAAAATGCCACGGGACCTTATTCGCGATGCTTCAGGGCGATTTCCACTGAAAAAAATTGCCAGGGGCCTGAATGAACAAAGATGGAAATAATCTTTCGCGTTCCATTTCAAAGTAAAATAGAAAGACACAAGCCGTGAGTACATAATATAGCTCACTTTTAAATGTCTCGTTAAGACCCGTGTCTTTCTATTTTAGATGGAGCGTGGAGGTAATTTATTTTGCAAATTCAAAACAAATTAACAGAGTAATATTTTTCTCATGCTACAGGATCGGCTGGAGCGACAAAGGCATCCCTACAAACCTGATCAAGACCAAAGCATCTGGAGCGCCCAAGATCGAGGTCACCAAAGCCATGAAGCACTTGCAGCAGATCACGGAATCCGGACAAGAAGTATCTTTAGACGAACAACGGCCACGTCTGGACTACAGTACTGAGGAGAAACCTGTAGAATGGGACTCCTCGGATGCCTTCACAGAACGCTACAGCTTCATCTCCGAATTATGGCGCGGCAAATTCTCCATCGTCGTCAAAGGCGTAGACAAGACCACCGACAACGTCGTCGTATCCAAGATCCTGGAGAACAGACCAGAAACCGAAGTCCAGATCAAGAGGGAGTTCGAATGTCTACGAAGGCTCAGGCACGAGAGGATATCGAACTTGTTAGCCGCTTACCAGGCGCCCGGCTCGCCTGTTACCGCGCTCATTTTGGAAAAACTACAAGGGGCTGACGTCTTGACATACTTATCCAGCCGTCATGACTACACGGAACAGATGGTAGCGACCATCGTCACACAAATCCTGGACGGACTTCAGTACCTGCACTGGCGAGGCTACTGTCACCTGGACTTGCAGCCGGATAACGTTGTCATGGCGTCTGTCAGGTCGATCCAGGTCAAATTGGTGGACTTCGGATCAGCGCACAAGGTCACGAAGCTGGGAACTAGTGTACCACAAGTGGGAGATTTAGATTACAAAGGTATGTGACAATTTCCCTCATATTTTTTGTAAAAGTAATTATTTTTAAAACTAGAGCTGAGTAGATGATGTACTTAAAGTGTGTGACGTCACAGCTTGCATTTAAAATAAATAAATACCTTCCTCACCTCTAATAAACTTCTAGGTATTCCGCAGAATAAATAGTGTAACTTAACATTACGCGCAACGCTCATTCTATAACCAGATCTCCACTAGAGGCAACCGGGCAGCCTCGAGTCGAGCGGCCTTTTTGAACCTCAGCTACTCAAATGGAGACGCTGCCAAAACCTGAGGTACGACTCGTTGCGAGGCAAATTCGTCGCAGCGGACCGAGCCACATGTTTTGTGGGACGAGGCAGCCGCTCGACCCGAGGCTGCCTCTATTGGATACGCGGCTTATGACGCTGCAATGTTGTCAAGTGTCATTCCTCCGTCCGCATTTTATTTACGCGACCTCTGTAATTATAATAGGGATGATGACTGGGTAATGAAATCAAAATTCTATTTAGTCCGTCAGACAGATAATAAGAAAATATTAGACTCATATTTTTTAATTTTTTCCATAATCGAATATTTACAGTATTATATTGAGTTGAAATGTCGCGTGACGTTATTTTTGAGTAAAAATTCTACTCAAGCGTGACGTATCGCGCCATTTCAACTCGATGTAGCACTGTTATTATTTAATTATGAAATAAAACTTACTTAACTCCACGGAATCCATGAAAAATCAATAAAATCAAAATCAAAATCAAAAATATTTATTCAGTTTAGACCACAAGTGGCACTTATGAACGTCAATAGAAAATAATAAAAAAAGAAAAAGGTAGCCCTTATGGGGCACTTTACATGTCTCCTTATCTTTTGGGCCCTACCAGCGCTTCGAGACAAACATATGGCAAGTGCTGAGAAGAAACGCCGGAACAAACTCAGAACTCATAGAACTAAAAGACTGAAACACCCACGTTCTATTGATAACTATGTCAATTTTCACTCGACGTTGGCAGAAATAAACCTCCCAGAGAGGTTTGGTTGCCATTAAACAAAAAAAAAAAAAAAAAAAAAAGAGTAATATTTTCTAATTAGAAGTAATTGAAATTTTGTCATCTAGCCTATTTCTCGTTTTACTATAAAAAATCATCAATAGGTATAACCATCTTACTTTCCACGCAGCGCCTGAAATCGTGAACGACGAGCCGGCGTATCCTCAAACGGACATCTGGTCGCTGGGCGTCCTAACATACATCATGCTTTCGGGCGTGGCGCCCTTCCGCGGCTCCGACGACGCCGAGACCAAGCAGAACATCTCCTTCGTGCGGTACCGCTTCGAGCACCTCTACAAGGAGATCACGCAGGTAAAGTGGAGTATCTGATTGACGTAACATGTTCCTTATACAGGATGTCCCAAAAGACAGTGTCAAGTCGAAGCCTAGAGAAAGTATGTGTATGTTTCGCGATTTTTTTATATCGGGTTATGATTTTTTTAAAGTTTAGAGAGAAGAGAAATTGTAATAAAAGAAAACTCGAAAACTATCAAAAGCGCGGAAAATCCATGGAGGTGATTCGGGTACATCTGGGCTTCAGCTTGACACTGTTTTTGGGACATCCTGTACGGATACTTTTTATCGCACACCACTGAAAAATAGAAGAATAATATGTTTTTTTTAAGTTAGATGTATCATTTTTTTCCATTGGTGAAAGAAAGTCGAAGGTGGTATTAGATATCCCTGTTTCAGCAATAGTGCATCCTTTTAACATCATTGAGAGGCTCACAAAAACTTCAGAGTATTTGCAGCTAAATCTTCTAATAGTCAGTTAACAAAAACAATGTCTTTCTTTCCATTCGTGACGTCAACTAATCTCATTTCCCTGTACAGGAGGCTACGCGGTTCCTGATGTTCCTGTTCAAGAAGGTTCCTCTCAAGCGGCCGACGGCCGAGGAGTGCTACGAGCACCGCTGGCTGACGCAGAGCGACTTCATGAACAAGAAGCGAGAGCGCGCCGTCTTCCTCGGGAACAGATTGAAGGTAAAGAAAGAAAGAAAGAAAAACATTTATTTGCTTCCAACTTAAAATATAACACACAGATAACAAAAAACAAGTACAACTTAGAACCAAAATTGGCCACCGCTCAGCATGTGTCATGCTCTGGAGTGGTAAATAAAACCCAGAACATGACGCTGTTATTTTGCGGTGACCATTTAAGGTACGCTTTATCGCCATCATCAGGCCATAGTCTCCACTGCAGGAGTACAACCCTGTCGATGAAAAGCAGCACGGACATGTGTAGCGCCATCTATGGTTCTTTGTATAAATTAGTTCGTCCTGACGAGTCTCCCGGTACTTCCGTAACAAAGGAAGAACCATAGATGGCGTTTTACAAACAGTTGCTTATAGATGGCGCTAAATATTGGTTTAGAACAAACCTAATGATTTTATAGTCTATCCAATATAGCTTGATTAGAATGACGGCTGTCAAACGAATGTGACTAGTGCTGTGTATGTTTCGTACGGTTCACATAGATGTATCGATAAGTTTTCGAAAAAATGATATAAAAAAATGCACCCAATTGTTCTTCATATTTTTATTCATAAAAATGACAATTATGATTTAAATTTAAAGACAGTAAAATTTAAAATTCATGTCAAGGGTGTACAACCTAAGTCGTAGTCATTATCATCAGTGTTCTTCAGTGGTTTTTTCCTCTCGCTAGAGGGCGGTGGGCATCTCTTCTAGAGCAACGGTGCTATGAATACCCAAAAAATTACTGGTGATTGATTTTCGATGTTTGATTAATTTAAGAATGAAATGTTTTTTGGTTTTGAATAGTGAACATTTAGAAAAACGTATAACTTGACTTAAATATGTTAAAAAATTAGAAAAAAAAATTGTTAAATATGTTAAACAATAAGTTTTAATTTAATATGACATTTGTCGATATGTCCCAACACTAACATTTTTGTAACTCGAGATAACCTTGTAGAGACGTCGTTAATACTATAGCTTGATTTTTATAATTTCGAATTACTACTTATTGGTGTAATTTAACGCTGCATTTACACGAAATTAACATTTTTATTGGAAGCACTGTCGTCGAAAATATTGTTTGTAGGTCAGACGTGAATTATTTCTTGTCCGCCAATATTTAGCTCTCATTGATCGCTACTACAAAGTTATGTCGTTACTTTTGATGGCAGCTGTCATTCTAATCAAGCTATATTGGATAGACTATAACATGTAAATACGACCACCCACCTACAAGAATTGGTGCAGTCCTGTTGTCCCCCCTGCTTGGCCCACCTGGGGGAGCCAACAGGATTTCGAAATCCTGTTGTCCCCCCTGGCTAGGGGAGACAACAGGACTGGATTTTCAATCAATGATTTGAGGACTGTTGTCCCCCCCTGGCAAACATTGAGTATTTAGAAGCCATATATTTTTATAACTTTTAAGATGAACTGAAAATGGAGTACCTAACTGAATGTCATACTTATTGCCAAACTAAATACCTAAACGAATGTCAAATAATAATTAACATTTTGTTAACGAAAAAAATATAAGTTGTTGGTATCGGCAGTACCGGTATCCGAAAATCTTTATGAATTATCCCTACTAAATAATATTAAGTAAATGCGAAAAACTTTATCTGTCTGTCTGTTACGAATTCACGCCTAAACCATTGAACCTATTTTAATATTTGGTAAAGAGATAGTTTTGAGTCCCGGGAAAGGACGTGGGATAGTTTTTATGCCAGTTTTTTAAGCAGGAAGGCGCTCTTATATTTTTTTCTGTGACAGACAAAATTTTACGCAGACAAAGCCGTGGGCAAAAGCTAAGTTAAAGGTATGCTATTCTCATGTATAAAAAATATTATCTTCTTTAAAGTTTACTAAAATCCGTTTAGTAGTTTTTAAATACGTGGAGAGTATGAAACATCCATACTCACAAACTTTGACATTTATAATATTAGTAGGTAGGACGTTAAAACTGCATAATTTTAAATTAATCATAATATTCTACACTTGCTCAGTGATTCAACAAGCGGCCGCCCGCGACTTCGTATGCGTGGAATCCGTTTTAAAATTTCGTAAAATTCTATTATATCCTTCATATTATTTCATATCCTTAAATAAATAGTTAAATAAAATCCGTTTTTGGCAGATGTCTACACTCTATAAGGAACCTACCTGCCAAATTTTAAGTTTGTAGGTGTCAGTATCGGCACCAACATCTTATTTTTTTCGTTATCAAAATAGTAATTATTATTTAACAAACGGTTAGGAGGTATTCAGTTTGGCAATTTGGCATTCAGTCAAGTACTTCAGTTATTTTAAAAAAATATTTTATACAAATAATATATGGCTTTTAAATCATGTTTGCCAGGGGGGACAACAGTCCTCAAATCATTGATTAAAAATCTAGTAATCTAGGAGACAACAGGATTTCGAAATCCTGTTGGCTCCCCCAGGGGGGCCAACCAGGGGGGACAACAGGACTGCACCCAAGAATTAACTGCTGCTACCGCCACCTATCGAGTTTAGTTACCGATCTAGGCCACGCCCCCTTAGAACGGATTCATACTAGATCTGATACAATTCTCAAAATACGGATCTAGAAAACTAATTACAGAAATCGAATGATCTATAAGTGTGTAACATACCATACAAATAGTTCTGCGACTGCTCCGAACCGTATTTTCTCGGATTTGGGCGTAGTACGTAACCACTCTCTTACAAATATTGAATAAAATAAGAAGATAGATTACCCAACACTATAGAATATAATGACAATAATGGTAGCGCATTTTCTTACATAACTTTTCAATTCCTATCATTGGAGGTCCGAAAATATTTCTCATACAATTTGATACCATAATGATCATTACTCATAAAAAATTTAAAACCTACTTATTTAAAAACATAATCATTGATATTCATAATATCACTAATCATACACTTAGTTTTTACTAATATTTGTTTTCATATATTTTTCTATACTAATGATCGAAACTCATAATCATTCGAATAAATAACTATAATATTCATAAATGTGATGTATCCTAATATTTGTTTTCATAAATTTATTACTCATAAGTGTATTTATCCATATTATTGAAAATCATGATGTCTATATTCGTATTAAATCGTATTTTAACATTAAATTAATTTGAAATGGTCCAAAACAGGCAATATTTTGTGCCACAAAACTAACGTGACAGAAACGAATCGCTGCAAAACCGACTCCACGTAGTCTTGTCTGCCCTACCCCTAGAGTGTAATTTAAAAGCCGGAGGCGCGGAGGGAGGGCAGCCCTCGCCCGCTGTAACGAGGCTCAGGCGCCCGGGCGAGCTGGAGCGGCTGAGGCTGGTCGCCGAGGCGCCGAAGGCGCCGATGGCGATCCAAAAAGCCGAAGCTGCGGAAGCAAGCGTGGGTGCATGAGCCTCGTTACGCAAGGGCGGAAGGGCTGCACATCCCGCAGCGCCGGAGACGAGGAGATACCAATGCATGCTGCATGCTTGCTTTCATGCTGCATGCTCTGCATGCTTATCTACTCTATTAGATTATATATGATTTTTTTAAAGATACGAGGATGTCTGTTATAAAGTAAATTATTCTGAACAACAACATTATGAGTTGAAGTATGTTCTTAGTAACAACATTATTAATTAAAACAATATGATCAATGAATGTTATGAAGAAAAAAGATCTGAAAATAAAAATTATGTATTTTAAATGTTTCTTGGTAGTAACAGTATTGATAAAAAAAATATGATTACTAACTGTTATGAGCTCCGATGGTAGTAATAAAAATGTATGAATAAAAAAAGTATGAAAAATAAAATTATGAAGAGAGATTATTATGAACACAAATCGGTAGTAAGACAAAGAATAGGATTTAGAATTTTATGTGAGCCAATATAGAACCGACAATAATACCTTATTTTGTTTCCAGGAATTCTCCGACGAATACCACGAGCAGAAGGCGGCCGTGGCGTCACAAGCGGACTCCGTCGCCGCCGCCTTCGGCAAGATGGCGCCCAGGCACCTCACGCGCTCCAACAGCATCCAGGAGGAACTCTTCACAAACTTCTCCAGCCACTGACACTCCACACACCGCCACTCAACATATCTTTGACCAAAATATTTTAAACCAAACCATCTCTGGCTATTTATATGAATGGGGATGAAAACGCCATTAATAGCTCCACTGACATAACAACTGGGATATATGCATCCCTCGGTCGCAGTCACCAACTGAACTCAAGAGACTGTCTCAAGCAGATTTAAGTAAACGCTTGTAGCTTAAAAAAGAAAGCAGATTACTCATCTTTCTCTGGCAGATCATATTGGAAAACAAAAAATTAAAGAAAGTATTTCTCCTCTGACAGTAGATGATTCTTAAAATAATTTACTAATTAAAAGCAATATGTTCTTATGATTTTATAAATAAATCATTCAGAACTGAATATAGGTGAAATATACGTCCAATCATCTGCCAATTTTAAACTCATTAATTCATTCTATCATTACATTAAATTCATGTACATTTTTACACAAAACGAAATTCTAGTCATAATGAAATTTTGTTACGAAACTTTTGTTATTGTTAAGCTATTTATTACTATTGTATACAAATTTTTACTATTTATACTAATTGGAATACTTGATGCTCCAGTATTAAAGAACTTAATAAAGGGCATTATTTGATATTTTGTTTTATTTTATTACTCTTGTAACTACTACCTGTGCTACTACCAAAAAACCATTTATAAATTAGGAAATAAAACCCAGATCTGTAGTAAAAATTCACTATTATGTTACAGCAATAAACATATTACATTAAAATTCATTTAAATTATTGCAATCTGTTCACAGTTGTTATGTGTTGATTAGTTTTTGGTGTATTTTTATTAATTTATTTAAACATACAACAACATTTTACGAACATAATATCAAAATGATGAAGTGAAGAATTGAGCAACTATCAACACATTTAGCTCACATAGTAAGTTTCAAAGCAAACTTTTTATAAAATAGTCACATTATATGTAATGCATGAAAATCCAATATCTTTACAGGTATTTCAAATTAAATACTTATCTATTGACACCTTGTATGTTATTATGATAAGAAAGAACTATAAAAAATTAATGGCTACTGCTATCTCAATAAAAAATACATGTTGACTATGCCAAAACACTAAATATCTTGATCATTCAAAATACAAGGTAAAACTAATATCTATTAATTATTTATAATAATGGAAAGTTCCTTAAATAATGACAAGATTAATTCATCAATAGAAAAATACACCAAAAACAGATAAATGTACATATCACCATTTTGGAGTATTTATTATATTTATCTACAAATATTAAACCACTCAGCATTAGTTAACTTTTAGCTATAATATTCCCAACAATTTTATTAACGAACATTTTGAAACTTATTGTTTAATTTCATGTTTGCACAAAATTCTAGTTCATAGATACAGAAGTGAAGTTAGAATTGTTCCAATAATTATTATAGTGTGGAAATGTGAAGAATATATTATAATACATGTATTTAAAGGCATGCATTTAACCCGGCGACAAAATAATACATAAATAAGAGATAGAAAAAGAATTTAAGTGGGTACCAAAAATAATGCATTAGTAGCTAATCAAGTTTTTGTTTCAGTAACAACATTAAATTTTAAAAAATAAGCAATTAGTATTTAGAGTACTCTTTTTCAATTTAATGGTTGACAAAACACCTAAAATTGTCTCCAAAATAATTAAATGCTACCTAGATACTTTATTAGTTTTGTCACCAGGAAAATAATATGCCATAAACTCTTAAAATATGTGCTCAACAATGCAATATTTCCTCAGTTTATTTTTGGCAAACACGAAAACAACATTAGCATCATTATTCTTGTGCTAAATGGTGTAATACAAACAAGTTGATAAGAATGAAGTATGTATAAAGTTTCCTAATGAGATAGAAAGGTAGCGAGTGAGCCAGCTTTAGCCAGTTTCATCTTTTACCCTTGGAGACCGCGATGTACTCTTGAACTTTCGCTTGGAACTCAGTTTTGTTCTTCTTGTACATTTCTGCTGCTTCTATGTTCAAAGGGTCTTCGAAATTTAAGAGATCCTGGAACAAAACATTGACAAATCTATCAGTATCAAAAACAAATACAAAAGTTATTTTATTATAAACATAAATAAGACAAACTTTAGGCTATAAAGTAATGAATCTAGAAGTCTACATTAATCCTATGTTACAACAGTACAAGCTCACTTACAGTAAATAGAGAGTTAAGTCCCCAAACCACATCCTTCAATCGGCGTGTGGGCGCCCAGCCGTGCTCGTCAATGGAAGTCTGTCGGAGCAATGATAGGCAGATGTCACCATCAACATTTATGTTCGGGTGCCACAGTCTTGTCAGACATTTTACTTTTGGAGGCTAAAAGAGAGACAGAGAACTTGATAATAACAATAAAAATACAAAAGAAGTACCAAGAATTTCAACATTCAAAACACAATTTAATTAAGGTCAGTAGGTAATTAATAGCCACAATTAGCTGCAACAACAACTAATATTACTAACAAATTAAATAGGAAGTCTTCTAACTTCCACATCAATTTTATAGCTTCATTCATGATTGGGATATTTCAAAAGTATCGCACTTACCGCCATATTATAGTCTTCGGTGACGAACACACTAAATTTAAACTTGCCCCCCTGCCAGTAGCCTTCGTCTGGGCACACGTTCAGAATGAATTCACTAAGAACGTTGTGGTCCTCAAAGTGGACAGAACACGTCGCCGGCAGGTTCTCATTCATCTCCTGCACCTCCTTCACCAGCAGTTTGTCCCTCACGGAGATTCTTTTCACGGACTCCACAGTTATACCATTCGTGATCGGGGGCTCAACATCTTTTTTCAATTTTCTATTAAGCGTAATCATGGTGTAACTTAAATATTAAAAACTAGGATAAATTTGAAACATATCAAGTGTGACAACTACAATGATTTCTTGAAATTAGTTTTACAAAACAAAGTACAAAAAATATTTTTGCCAGTTTTTTGCAAGCAAAATGCGAAATATCCTATGTCACCACAGATGTCACGACTGACAAGTGACAGGACAGCTGGTTGTTAGGGATGTGGTAGCGGTACAAAATCGAACAATAACGTACAGCGAGTCAGCGATTCGATCACATTCGGCATCACTTAGGATTCATCATGTTTTACTTGATGCGTATCATATTCCGTGATCCATAAATGAAGCATTCGATACCAGCAGCTTTAGTAGGGGAAGGATAAGTGAAATTAAAACCCCATATAAAAAAACGCCCACGATTTACTGCTATAGTTCCAAAATACTGGACTGTCCTGTCGATGACATTGACAGTGGGGCGCCACCGTCAATACCGGATCGCTGGTTCAGATTTTTGCCATGTTGGAAACCATATAGTTGAACGATGGTAGCGCCCCCCTGTCATTGAGTTTGGCGGGACAGTTCAGCGTGGGTCATCTATACCTGTATCCTACCCTAGTCCATAGACTACAAACATCAATTCTGCCAACTGTCCAACGTCTATCTATGTTGACATTGACATTTGACTTATCAAGAATCTGAATCAGCTGGGCTGGGAGTTTTCGTGAATTTCTTTCTTTTGTGGCAGCGAAATAAAAGTGAAAATATAATTATTTGATATTATCATAACAAATAAAAATGGCAGAAATATCGTGGCCTTGGCAGTATAATTTCCCACCGTTCTTTACGTAAGTAATTTTTGTCTTACTTGCTACAATTTCGTACTATTTGTGATTACAAAATGAGTCTTCTGGGTAAATCATGGAAATATATCAACGAAGGGAATGCTCACATTGTCATCAAAATAGAATCTTCAAAATACGTCCTTCGACTCATCAAAGAAGAAAGAGAAACTACAAGTTTGAAATGTGTAACAAATTCCACTGAATTTGTAAACAAAGTAATGATTCCATTACTAACTATCCATGAGCATGTCAGGTATGACATCATTGAGATCTCTGAGAATGATCTAATACATTTATTAAAACGTTTGGAGGATGTTAGGCCAATACATAGAAAGAATAAATCAAACATAAGCTGCTATGCCATTAGAGCTCCTAATTTATTAATAATTGGCCCACAATGTGTCTCAAACTACTGCATAGAGATTAAACCTAAAGAAGGCTTCATACCTTCCACTTTGAAGAATTCATCAAAATGTTTCTATTGTTTAAAGCAGTATGTAAAATTGAACAAGGGACAAATAGATAATATTAGTGAATATTGTCCTTTAGATCTATTCTCGGGAAACAAAGAGAGAATGAAATTTGCCCTTTTAAGCCTAATGGACAACCCCCAGAACAATTTTAAACTCTTTAGAAATGAAGTTCTAGTTTTTAATGAAACATCATCAGTCAAAGATTTTGATGAGATCATAAAAGATATTTTGCCCTTTAGCAACTCAACCCATTTGTTCATTGACTTTGTGATAGCAATTTTACTCAGTAGTAATGAGGATGTAATCACTATGGAAATCCCAAAGGAAATGTCATCAATCAGATATAAAAATGAAAAATGCACTGAAGGTCATGAACTACCTAGTGATAGTTTCTTATACAAATTACTCCACATTCAAAAGCTATCAGAAAAGTATAAAGTTGACAATGAATCATTCCAAGAAAACACTGATTATGTGTCTGAGATATTGAATTATTTGGACTCAGAGAAAGTAGATCTAAGCTCAGAGAAGGCTAGAGAAACATTTTTCACTGCTGGTCACCCTCTGCACTTGGCAATGATATCTGCCATCGCCAAAGACTGTTCCATCATGATCAGCTTTACATTTGATGTCACTAAAGGGTTGCCAATTATAAATATTGGAGGTAACAAAGCATCCTACAGAATTGCTGTGACCGATTTAGAACCAAAATCAACTAAAACTCTGATGAAAAGAAAGAAAAATGAAAAGATGTTCTTTGAGCTCTACAAGAGTTTTAGGGAAATTGAACAGTAATGGAACAGAAGATTGTAAGTATTCAATCATGGGCTTCTTCAACTGCAAAATCTCTCAAGTACCTACTGGTATATACTGAACAGAAATGACAATATAGAAAAGAAATGGAAATTTTATTTATCACCTTCTCTATCTTTACAGAATCCAGCCACATTCAGAAACGAGAGCAAAGCAATTAGAAGCGTGGGAACAGTTGATAATAGACTACTTGAAGGAAACAAAACAGTCCACTATAGACATAAGGGAGTCACAGAATAGCCCTTTATTCAATAATACATCTATAAATAGAAAGTTATCACAAGAAGCCATTCTGACTGTTTTAGATGACATGGTTAAGACGGGAAAGGCAGCGCCTATAGATAAAAGTAAAACTATATGGGAAATATACTGGCATTCGCTGGATGAATGGGGCAACATGGTGTACAACTGGGCCTGCAATAATGGAATGAACAATTCTGTTTGTACTTTATTTGAATTGAGGGAAGGAGACAACACTACTGATGAAGGTATAATAACAAATAAATTCTACCATCAATGCATGTTTGTTATGGTGCGTCCACACTGGGCGAATGTGCTCGCGCGGCACTCTTGTCATCCTGCTCACACTGCTCTTGAGTGAGCAGGATATTGAGTTTGCCGCGCGAGCCCATTCGCCCAGTCTGGACGCACCATAAAATATCATTTTTCAGATAATACTCTTTAAAAAGATATTAAGGTAGTGCAGACCTGCCTAATTTAGCTTGTAAAATTGAATAAAGTATCAAAATCTGTTGTTTCTGTTTGTAATTATGTTAGTACTTACATTTTGGTTGTCTTTTCCAGAGTTCCACGGTCTAGACATGAACGTACTTGTGAAGGCACTAAAAACACTAGAACTGAAAGGCAAATGTGAACTGATAGAATTTGATGAAAACCAAGGTGTGAAGTTCTTCTGAGCGACTGTTAGATAGTGTTCCTACCCCCGGTTACTGACTTCGACGCAAAATTAACAGTTTTTAAAGCATTATCAGAGGATAAAACGCGGGTGCCTCAGAGTTACGACCTACCCGCGATTTCTGTTTTATACATTTTTCTTAAACCCATATCAACCCAATCATGAAATACTAGGCTGTATGGATTATGTCCATTGCCTATTCAGAGAATGATTAAAAAGTAATAACACAACAGGAATTTCTATAATTCATTGTACTAAGTATCTAATTCATTGATATACCGCTAGATGGCGCTAACTAAAAGCTGATAATTTTCGTGGTGGAGCTCAGAAAAAGGGGGTGAATCGATTAATATTGTAAGTACATTTTATTTTCTATATGAAAATGTTGAATGCATTTTGTTAAGTTATAGCTATTTTAATGTTGGAATATATTGCCTCATATTTTTTATACAGTCTTTTATTTCAATACATACCAATTTTTACACATGTTCAATATTGTGGGATATCAAGGAATCATCAAAGGTTAAAATTGGAAATTTTTATTTCAATCAATCCGTGTAAAATTGTACAATTACAAAATGGATCACTTCAAATACATCTATTAGTATAAATTACATTAGAAAATCTAAAAACATTACAACTCCAAAATGGTGTATTTTTAATATTCAAAGATCATTTCGGCGGCACTCTCAATGTTGGTAGATTCTTCTTTTCCTCATATTCCACTTTGAAGAAACATTAGTTGCAGCTAAGGAATATTTTAAACTTACATATTTATAAAACTAAGTACAGTCACAGCAAACCAACCTACCATTAAAGACTTTATTGATATTTTTACATGCTGTTTTACATACTGTACCATGAAATTATATGTAAGTTATTTCTGTATTTGTGTGCTTTTTGTTCAGGTTAAATAGTATTAGAAACATTATTTTTTATCATCTAACACTTGCTTAAGTTCATACCTTTACACTTTTCATTTACTAATACAACCATTGACTTATCTATTTTATTATACCTACATCAAATTATAATATCCACTTAGGATTGTAGCCTCAAACGTCTTTGTTTGCATTACCAATTCAGTTCGAAACTATAACTATACACGTTTGTTTTGTTTATGTATCTATTATGTTTCGAGACACACTTGTACTTACTTCTAGGTTTCCGTACTTTACGAACCACCACCATACATTCATATTAGTTGAAAATTAAGGATATATTTATAAATCGACAAGAATCAGTATTTGCGCACTTATATCTCAAAGCGATTTCGTCCATTCAAAATACCAAGCTTGGTAAACGTACGGAAACCTATCGCTTATGCAGCGTGTCACAACTTCAAAGTTATTAGTTTTTCAGTTTGAGTTTTCATGCTATGAGCTTTTTCCAATTGTATTTGTCTAAGGTGTGCCACGATATTTTAAAAACAATCATGTTACTAGGTAGACAAAGGATATAGATATCTACTTTACAAAAAAAGGAATAACTCTGACACACCCCACACCACATTTGTATATTTTTAAATCTACACTACAATAATAAACAATCAGTCTTGAACCAAAATACACCTTTAACAACTATTGACACTCAACAAATAAGTTAAAAACTCTGTACACAGTGTACATACCTTAGGCCTAGTTAGTTATGTGATGCTAAAGTTAACACGTTCGTGGACACAAGAACAACCTACTTATGTGGAGTTTGTAAAATGACAGTAGATAAATCCCTACTCGGTATTTCCCCTGCTAGATGACGACGTTTGTCATGCTAAATTTGTAACAAGCAAATCAGTACTCTAGCTAGGGCCTATTGAAGTTGTATCCACGAAAGTTTTAAACATTAATTACACTTAAAAACCCTTAGTTTTAATAAAATTGCCGAAATGTTACAAATTGTACTCTATTTGACAACTAGGTATCTTTTACATTCTTAAAACAATAGCAATGTCTGCAACTTTTATCCCTCAGTATTATTAAAATGGAATAAATAAATATGTACTTAAAAATATAACTTGTAAATGGCTTGAACAGCATCAAATTGGGGGACATTTAATTGATATTATACCTCTTACTTATATGATTATAAAACTTGAGTTAAGTAAGCACAAAATATACCTAAGTAGCAGACATTTCTACGTATAAAATGCTATCGCAACCTATACTAATTATTAAGACGTCCTATCTATTAGCTTACTCTAGTCTAACAACATCACAGATAACATTACAACAGAAATAATGATTTGGAATGATTAATTACATTTGATAATTAAACTAATAATTATTAATAATAATTGTGTAGTAGCTACATACAATATCGTGTACTTTTATTAGTTGCTTGCCTCGATATTTTATTCATTAAAAATAATTAATTTTATTTACACACGCTTTAGATCTAAATAAATATAAATAATTTCGAGATGGAAATTCTCAAGAATAATAATTTTAAGAAAGTTTAAAATAAAGTTTTTAAATAAATAACAAGAACGGAAATAATATTACGACGATACACAGAAGATAAATAATACATCAGAATGTTTTATGTATTTATAGAAAAAGATTGTGTTTCAATATAACTTTAGTATAAAAGCTAAATACCCAAGTAGGTATTAAGGTTTAACGTCTCTGGCAGTGTTCTTCTATTTTATCGGTCAATTTGTATAAGTGATTTGATGTAATTTACGTACTAAGTTACCACGAGGTAGGTACTCAGTATCCAACAATTTATAAACCTTTTCTCGTATTTGATATGATTGGTAATTTATGTCTTCCATCCGCTAAATAGTAAGAAGCTCCAACTGTTAGGTACAAGATGCTGGCTGAGCATTCTTCCGAAAACGTAAGAGAAAGCTTTTTCGATCACCAATCACACCAGCTACTGAGATGTGATACCTACTCAATTACTATATAGTAATTGAGTAGGTATCACATCTCAGTAGTATTCCAGTCACCATCAAAAGCATTACGGTCACATAATCTACATACTTATAGATGTTCGCTACACTCTAAAGCTGCGTTACAATACCCGTTGCTAGTGACGTTCCCGTTGGCAACGCCGTTGCCGTTCACGACGTTGGTCCCGTTCGGAACGTTGCCGACGTTGCCGTTGGTCTTCTCGCCGCGGACCACGAGGTCCACAGACGGTACAATGGCGTTGCCGCTCTTGCCGCCAGGCGGGCGGTAGAACCACCACGCAAGGAAGAAGAAGAGAACGGAGCAGAGCTTCCCGATTAGCGCCAGAGCCAACATGTATCTGAAAATTAATAATAATAAGTAAATCAAGATGAATTAGTTTAGTTATATCCCCCAGTCATATTTGAAGACAAAGCGATAATCGTCAGTTACGATCACGAAAAGCCCATAAAGTTAGTCGTGCCGCAGGCCTGGTCATACAGTGAGATCGACACGTTGTACCTACGTAATTAACTCTGGTTCACTCTCAGATCATAGTATGATCTGAGGGTTCACTATACCTAGCACGCGCCGCAGGACTGAGCCTCCTGCTATAGGTCGATGAGGCACCCTTTGGTACACTGGACTGCACCAAGCGCAAAATGGATAATTCTTCAAATGGAGTTCTAACATTACCTGCTCGCTCATATTGACATTATCATACAGCAGGCACCAGTGGCGCCGTAGGCCTGGTCCCCTTGCCAGTGAGGAAGATTTTACTTCACCTTACCCAGCGCAAGGACTAGACCTTCAGATAGGGGGGCTAACATTACCTGCTCATATTGACGTTGTCATACAGCAGGCAGGCGCCGGTGGCGCCGCAGGCCTGGTCCCACAGCGAGCACGACAGGTCGATGAGGAAGCCGAACAGCAGCGGCGCGGGGATGGTGCCCAGCAGACGCACCTTGATCCACTGGATGCCCAGCGCGAACGAGCGCTGGTCTTCCCGCACGCATCTGGAAGAGAAGTTTAAAAGGATTGGAAGATGCCCCAACTCGTAGGCTAGTGTGGGGAGTGTAAGCCAAAGCCAACATTTTTTTCTGGTAAATTAGAGAAGGTTATTCTCCTGAAGGGGAGACCTGATAATGATGGTGATTGAAGATTTCTTAGCTTGCAAAAGTGTCAAAATTCTATGAAACTTCTTTTTATCGTCAGTCGTGACGTGAAGGAGTAGTTAGTAGGGCGAGTAATATTTTCGACTCTGATGTTTCGTCTGTTTCTCTCTCTCTCTCTCTTCTCTATCTACTCTTCCATGGAAAAATATGTCAGAACAGCCTATTATCGTGTCTAGACTAGACCTTCTAACCTGCCTCTCCAACTCGTCTGGCCAGGGTGGGGAGTGTAGGCCAAATACTCCATTTGCCTCTGGTAAATTAGAGGGTCGTGCTCCTGCAGTGGAGACTAAGTGACCTGATGATGATAAGACTAGACCTTTGGTTTGAATGGATTGTAACGACATATCAGAAAGACAGCACAGAGAAAATGCTACGTTTTCTGAAGAGAACCAACCTCAAAGTAGCGGAGAGCGCGGGCATGGTGGCGAGGAAGGTGAACAGCATGACGCAGAAGGACAGGAACACGAACAGCCACAGGTACGGGCAGTCAGTGCTGCACGGGCTGTTGATGGCTTCGTACGACGTCGACGAGTTCGCTGCAACAAACGACTCTATTAAAATTGCAATGGCGCTTATTTTGTGTGCAGAAAACAATTATAACCGAAAGACACGGCGCTTTATTTACAGGACTCACCTACACCTACTTGCGTGCCGCTGATCAAGAGCACGTGGTCGATTGAATGCCGAGGACTCTGTCAAATACTTAGACTGCACTTCTAAAGTAAGATCCCCCTTGACAAAGTCTGTAAGTAATTAACAACGTCACAATCTTAATTCCGCTTCGCTTCAGATTTCATGGTCAATTATTATGAGTCAATTTACTTACGAATTGATTCGAACGATACTTTGACTAGGGCGGTAGAAAAATCGTCCTCGTCGCACACCGGCGCGTAGCGGGTCATCATCAACAGCCCTTTACAGTCCACTGCTGGACTATGAGCCTCCTCCACTATAGTGGAGGGTTTTGCCATAATCTCCACGCTTGGCAGGCGGGTTGGAGATCGCAGTTTAAAAGATTGATGTTTTTCAGAGAGCGCTGCTGCCCATTCTCTGTTTGATGTGTAGTCCCTAAGTCGCCTCTTAAGACACCCGCGGGAAGAGTAGGGGTTGGTGACAAATGTATTCTACTCTGCCGTCACCACACGGCACGCGTAGCGGGTGCCTTAAGATAACTTTAGAATCGTCTGCAATGCACCTGCTGTGGACAAAACATCCATCTCTTCTCACCTCCATCAAGCTTGTAAGTGGGCAGCGTTCCGTTTATCGGCGCAATGCAGTCGCAGCGTCGGAACAGCTGCGCGGTGCCGGCCAGCGTTCGCTCGTGACAGCCGGCGTGGCAGGCCGAGTAATACACGACGCCGTCCGTAGCGGGCGTCTAAAGAGAGAACTCTTCGGAGTCGTCTGCAAAGCACACCTGCTGTGGACAATGCATCCTTCTCCACCTACCTCCATCAAGTTTGTAAGTGGGCAGTGTCCCGTTGAGCGGTGCTATACAGTCGCAGCGTCGAAACAGCTGCGCGGTGCCGGCCAGCGTTCGCTCGTGACAGCCGGCGTGGCAGGCCGAGTAGTACACGACGCCGTCGGCACCGCACACCGGCGCGTAGCGGGAATCGGCGCAGCCGCAGCCTGAGTTGCAGCTGGCGGAAAGCCGGTCGCCGCTGGAAGTTAAGTAGCATTTAAGAACAGGTGTAAATTGGATCTATGATGGATCGAGATTGCTCAGAAGATGGCTGTTTACCATACCTTGAAGGTCTTATGGTTATAAGAGTTCGGAAACACAGAGAGAGACAGGCCGCTCCAGGAATTAAACGGCACTTATTTCTCCACTTCTTGTTCCCATGTACCGCATCGCAAAACTTAACAATTGAGGGTCAAGGCAAGGTTTTATTACAAATCCTGCAGCGTCTGTGTAATCGCACAGCCTGGATACCCAAACTTCTTCATCTAGCGAGCCCACTCACCCCGGCTCAGCAGGCGAATTGTACCGCACGGTAACGCCAGCAAAGGGGTAGTCGTCCCACTTGAGGACGAAGCTGACGGTGAAGGCGGCGGCGATGACGGTGGCCGCTACACATAGTCTGATGATTATAAGGCTGTTCCATCTTTGTATAATGGGTCCTATTTCCAAAGTCCTAAATACCAATCTCCATTATCCGGTACTCACCCCGGCACAGCAGGAGATTTGTACCGCACCGTAACGCCCGCAAAGGGGTATTCGTCGCACGTGAGCACGAAGCTGACGGTGAAGGCGGCGGTGATGACAGTGGTCACTGGTCACCACACAGTCTGTTTATGAGACTGTTCCATCTTTGTCTAATGGGTTTTATTTTCAAAGACCTAAGTACCAAACTTCATTACCTATCCACTGACGCCACTCACCCCGGCACAGCAGGAGAGTTGTACCGCACCGTAACGCCCGCAAAGGGGTAGTCGTCGCATGTTAGCACGAAGCTGACGGTGAAGACGGCGGCGATGACGGTGGCCGCTACGCACAGCCGGATGATGCCGGCACACGACAGCCGCCAGCGCTTCACCAGCCAGCCGCCCGCGAACGTGCCGCCGCCGCCCGCTGGCACTGTTATTACTCCTGGAAAGTTTTGTTTATGGTTTTACCTCCCCAGGATTTCAGAAGCCATAAGAGCCGAGCTTGATCGGCCCGAAATTCGAATCGCATCATCATACTTTATAATCAAAGAGCAGTTTCTTAGCAGCCAGCAATAATATTAAGTAAAAGTGAATGTTAATAAGTAAGTAATTGTAACTGGATGAGGCTTGCTTCACCAGAAAGAAAGCTAGAACGTGAGAAGTTCCAAAAACGAAGGTACTGAAATCAAATGAAAAAGAGCTTTTGAAACCTAAATTACCGAACCAAAAAAATGGTTAGTTTATTAAATTTCTTGACTTCAGGGCATGTAAAATAAAAGATTCTAAAAGACCTATCTACTCATCTAAGTACCTACTTACCTAAAAGAAGCGCCGCTTCAGAAGCGCTAACCGCGAACTGGTTCTCAATAAGCTTAGGCAGGAACGCAGCGAAGCCCGATATGAGCATGCCCTCGCTGGCACCGGCCAAGTTCAGGAACAGGAACGTGGGGTTCCGCAGCAGCGCTGCAGCGGCGCGCGGCAGCTCGTGGAGAGCGCTAAAAGCCGCTGACTTGGACGCCGCGCCCTCGTGCGCTTCGGAAACTTTTGACGCTCGGATTTCGTCGGCACCTGCAAGTAGTATTTACTCAGATCTTCGCTACAAACAGTCATTTTTGAAGGCGGCAATTTTTTTTTAATATTTTCTAAGAATTTATTTTATTTTTTATTTTATTTTATTTTGTTCGGAAAACATACAGTGAAACTCACGTTCGGAAAATAACAGATTAATAACCACTGCTTAAGAAACTATACACCATTTACATGTTTTCGCATAATGAGCTCTCATATACCTACTTCACATTTAAGTAGGTAGGTGTTTATCGAACGACAAACCTGTCTACCCTCGTAATACGTTTGATACTGTTACCACTGTACCTCCAGCACGAAAAACTTTTGCCTTCGAATCGTTTGCGTATTTGACAAAATTCGATATCCAGCCTTCGAATTCAACGATAAAGTGACGATCTTCATTGTCAAAACTACTTTCGTGCTACGTTTACGTCACGTTCACAGGGGCGTACTAAACCTTTTGATGGCGATAATAATACACAAACGATTCGAAGTGAAAGTGTTTCGTGCTAGAGGTACTGTCCACTAATACACTCGAACTTGTTCTCATTGCACAAAAGTCACTACAATCGATCACGATAAAGGTCCGATAGCGAGTATGGTAGAGTTACCTGGCAGCTCATAAGGGAAGGCCAGCAGTGGGACAGCGACGATGAGGCACAACACGGCTGATAGGATGAATCCCACCCACCACGCACCAATCCACACCGAGCTCGCCGGAGTGATTCCCAACCTGAATATAACGGAGAACATTTTAATTGCAAGGGTTGTTTTTCATGCCCTCCTATTCGTGAAACGTAAAAGAAAACAATTTTTATTTCATAGTAGGTAAGAGACTATCTACCTGCTTCACATAGATTTCACAACCATCTAAGAAAGTATTAGCCTTAACGTTGACCTAGAGATCGCCTCTGTCACCCTTTGCTTAAGGAGTTAGTTATTATGCTTTAAATAATCAAATCCTGGCCCTATAATACTTACTTACTCAGCAAATTGCTACAGTATGCAGTACCTATGCACCCTTGATGAGCCGTTGCGTACCTATGTATATAGGTACGTATGTCTACACCTGTATCAATAAGAACGCGAACTTTCCATAAAGTTTGGCACTTACATGCTGGATAAGCGCAATGTCGCGGCGTTTCAAGGCTTGCGTGGATAATAGCACCTCATTTAGAAGGTATCATGCATGTCATTAGAGTTTTAGGTCGGTTCATATCTTGCAATTTCGAACTCCTCTTTTGCAGGTTACACCTAATGCTTTGACTAATCCATCAAAAAGGGTAATTAAATTAAAGTATATTCTATTCTATGTCTAGGAAGGAAGTTCGCCTGGCCGTGGCTTTAGTGTAGTCCGTAGTCCGTCCACGAGGCCAGGTGGTCGGCATTAACTAATTTTACCCAATAGAGCAAATCTCTTTTAAGTTTTGACTACTTGAGTAAACATGAATATACCTTATTATGTAAACGAAGTAAATGCATCTGTGTTGTGAGTCAAGTCACTCAACTCAAGTCAAGTCTGTTATGACTTGTCGTAATTACGCGGCAACAGCCGGTGTTTTCTTATGTAAATCTGACCGATGCTCTCAGTGCAGACGGACTGACTTCAGAAGAGGTCCTATTCTGGAGTCCGTAGATTTGGGTGTTCTACATTCAAAAACAATTTCGACTACAGTAGCTTCCTTACACACTATGTAGGCAAGTACTTAAATAAGATCTTTCGGGGAAAATTGATTTGTCTTCAGAAGCGAATATTATTATGTATCAGGTACGTTTATGAAACTGGAAAACGACCCCTCTAATACTAGTGGCATTAAGAATTGAAACTTACAGTTTTTTTAGTTACAGTATGATTGATAAAGATTTGTGTAAGAATTTGTCTCTTTCCAATACGCACGTCTCTAAGTATGTCAACTGTTTATCTCCTATCTTTTTCACTACAATCTATACTAGTCTATACTAATATTATAAATGCGAAATTGATTAAATTTGGCATATAGAGATAGTTTGAGTCCCGGGAAAGGACATAGGATAGTTTTTATCCCGGTTTTTGAAACAGGGACGCGCGCGAAAAGCCGCGGGCGGAAAGCTAGTAAGAATATAAATTTTCAGTTTTAGTACTAAATCCTACGATCGACTCAAGAATCGGGCCCAGGGTCCTTATGAAAACGAAGTGGACGTCTATGGGCTGCGGAGATGAATTAAAACAATACGCCGATCTCGGCCATTGAATTGCAAATGGCCTCACCCTACGTCTGTTTTTATTTCGAAAACAAGTTCTTTCGGTCCAACAATAAACTACAGAGTTTGTTCTGAAGTTTATACAACCAAGTTCTGTGTAAGCAAGCGCCATATCGGCAAAAAAAAAAGAAGTTAAGAAGTAATTATTAATCGCTTAACGAGTTCATTTAATTATGCTTGGATTTCTTAATTTTAATTAATTTGCATCTAATCTCTTCCAATCACAACATGAAATAAAAATACTGGCTGGTATTGGGTTTAAGAAGCTTTACAACTCCAGTTTTATAATGAAATCAAATTTTCAAATTACGAACGCGCCATAAATTAAAAGTGAAGCCATACCGAAAAGGTCGTTCAAAACTCGGCGCGCGGAAAATCATATTTCGTTGCAGAAGCCATGGAAGTATAAACGGGGAATTAATTTGGCTGAAAAGTTGCTTGGAGAGCGCACAATGAGATGAAAGCGAGAGGGCAAGTTGGCTGAATGAAGCCGCGCCATCGCCGGTGAAATATTAAAAACGCAGGACTGCCGTGCGCGGGGAAAACGACTCATTTTGAGGTTATGCGCTCTTCATCTCTGTTGGTTGGACACAAATTGAGTTTTTAACCAGGAGAACAAAATTAAAAATGAGAGACCACGATTTATTTAGAAAGGATTTTAAATGATCAAGGAATATTTTTAGATTGATAAGTTCCTATGAGTCTACGAGTATAACGCACTTAGTTTCAATTTTATTCTTCTTTGTAAAAAAGCATAGCATTTCATCAAAACTGTTCACAGTTTGCAATAAACAACAATAGTTTTGTAAATGAGATTATTTAAGTAACATAATAAAAATGTAAAAATACTCGTAAAAATCAATTTAAATCCCAAACTTACGTGTCAGAGTCGACGGTGACGAAGTCCGTGTAGATCTTCAACATCTGTCCTCCGAGCACGTAGCCCAGCGCTGGGCCCACCACGGCCATTGTGTAGTACACGCCTGTCAACAATAACAAGTTTGAACTGGACTGAACTTTTCAGGTTTCCATCATCTCGGCTTGCAAGAAAAGAAGTGGTTAGGAGAGATCATTTTTTAAAGTTAAGAAAGTTACTGTTATATGCCCGCGACTCCCTAAACGTGAAAACAGTTAGAATATTTTTTCCCATTTTCGCAAAATTTTTCATCGATGCTCTGCTCCTACTAACACAGCTATTTACTACGGCGCTATCCAACACAATTTTCACGATAGGAAAATTCATGCTTATTTGGAAATTGTCGCACTGTGAGCATAATAATGTAGTATGCATTTATGTATCAAGTGCATAGCCCTTGAAGAGCCTGTGAAAGCTTGTTTGAAAGTTAATGGTGAGGAAATCGACACCTAGGGTGCTTTGCTCTCGTGCACTAAAAGATTTCAGTGTTTCCCGCGAGTGCGGGCGACACTCCGCATTGTTCCGAGTTCCGAACAAACACCATCGGCGATATCACGTTCCTCGTAGTCTTGGGACCACTTGAGGGCTGTATTTTCACAGTTAAAAGCCGGGGGAGGGGTTGTAGTCCAGTGGTATAGCTGCTGGTATAGTATGTTTAGTTACTACATCTTTTCAGTTGAAAATGTAAAGTTAAAACATTTTTGTCTCACAAAAGATAACTTTTCTTTACAAAAGACCCAGTGTGGTAGACTGGTAAGAAAAATAGAATAAGTAGGCACAGAAAAAAAAATTAATAAACATGCGACAGATCCAAAAATGTTACCCAGCAAATGAACGAACAATTTTCATGGTAGCGAGGCTACAATTCACGAATGAACAGTGATCCTTTAGTTGGCATCAGAATAGCGGACATAAGGTAATCAAGGCACGTTATATTCCCCATTAAAGTAATACAATCGGGCTTTGTTCCCGTTCCCGCCATTCACGGGGGAATGAAACGTCAGTCAGGAACGTATCCGAATCGAATAATATCGGATCCGAGTCGTCACCTACACAAGGAACAATGGGGCGAAACCGATCTATCCCGGGTAAATAAACATCGCCGGCGGATTGGTTCCGTCAGAGGTCTAGTGTGGGTGGTAACAGAAACCAGAATTTTATTGTGCTTTGATACCAATACCAAAATTAGAGACATTGAAATTAGTTTTTCATTGAAATCTGACTAAGGCAAGTCTGAAACTTTCAGCCCTTGAATGATTTTTCAATGAACTAAATTAATTACTTACTCTATATACCCTATCAAACAAATATTATATAATTTCTACCCTTATTTATTTATTTAATCTTGAATGCCATATTACCTACATACCTACCTATGGCGAACTTACTGCCATAAGTAAGGCTTTTTTTGCTAGATAATCTTAGTTAAAAGTCAAGCAGATAACCAATTAAATCACTGAAAGAAAGAAATAGTACAAACTTATTTCATTATTTACTGAATTCTAATGACACCTTTTTAGTTCCTAGTTTTCAGGATGATTTAGGTTCTGGTATCTTGCTAGAATGCACCATAATATAGTTTCTGGTATCTGTTCTGAAGTGAGCCTGCAATCCGGCCGAGACGTCACCGCGCGGCATGCATCGGAAATGCAGCCAAATGCGTTTCCGCAATCGCAACTCGATTAATTGCATAGGTAAATTGACAACGCGGTGAGCCGGAACCATCGGGACTCGGGAGTGTGCCAGCCCTAAATGGATCCTTCTAACTATAACTAGGTAAGTCATCATCATCATCATCATTTCAGCCACTGGTCGTCCACTGCTGAACATAGGCCTCCCCCAATGATTTCCACAATGCAATAGCTGACGTATTCTTTGAAGTAAGATCACTAGTTTATTTTACTTTTAAAGTGAAAAATAATTACGCATTTTCTTTTACTTGTAATTATACATTACTCGTACTATGTACTGGTTCTCGATTCACAATACAATTTATTAAAAACCGTATTTACAAAAAAAAATACTTGTCAATATTTTGTGTCATAAAATAAAATTGGCCTTGAAATATTTTTGTAATTAAAATTATAGTTCTAATTAATTATACTTATTACATTGACAATTAAAGAGAAATTTATACCCATAAACATTATAATTTCATTAAAGACAATAAGTTTCGACTTGACATAAAAACTTATATATTTTATTTAATTCTACGTAGTTTATTAGTGGCATTATTGAACTCAACAGACTTATCGATGCATTAGTATCTTTAGGAACTCAATGTTTATTAAACCATTAAAAATAAAATGCAACATTACGTCACTAAGCGCTAAAAGAGCTTACCTAACACCATCATGAGCTAAAAGCCTATAGCAATATTTCCCGGCGTTCACAAAGTGGCTTGTCAAACTGTGCCTTATGGCCATAAAAATAAAGTCGCCGAGCATGTGGATTGTGCGAGATACGGTTACGACCGCAGGCGCACATAACGTGGAGTGCTTTCCTCTGTAGCGGCTCCCGCGGCGCTGCGACTCTATGGCTCCAAGATGACGTTAATGTACACACAAATTACTGATATAAGCACCAGGCTTGATGGCATAAAGTTTTGTTACATATTTTAATAAGCCAATGTAAATATAGACTTGCATGGGAACGGTAGTAACTTCATAGTTAATAATCGTATACACTCAACAAGACTGATGAGCAAGATCTATTTTGTGGTCACTTCGGTAGAACACCCCATTTTTTTAAATTAAAAAAAAATTGCTTTAAATCAGTGATTGTAAAGCGAATAAAGCATTTAAACGTGCGTGTAAAACTTTCCGTCGCTTTAATAGTTGTCGTTTAGGAAGGTAAAGCGGATTTCCGTGGAAATGCCATGAGTTACTTTCAGCTTTGTTTAGGTAAAGGAGCTTTCAGCTTAATATACTTGCACTGAAGTATTGCAAACGTTAATATCACTGTTAAATTGCCTTTATGAGGTAGGTAAATGATGGATGTACCTTTCAACAGTGGACAATCAGACTTTAAAAGTATGCCTATATCTCTCATAGATGTTGCGCTATAAGTCAAAGGTTTTCTTACGCTGCTTCTTTTCAGCACTGACCCATTTCTTTTCCCGTATCAGTGGTAGGGTTAAATTAAAACTGAGACAAGTAAAAGCGCTTTTTAGAAGTGTTGCAGAAATTAATTAATTTTATGACTTTACGACTTTTAGTTAAACAATCAAGGTACATAGTACGCAAAACTGACGGCCGATGGGGCAGCAAGGTTCTGGAGTGGACGCCGCGGAAAATGCAGCATAGGACGTCCACCCACAAAGTGGACCGAAATGTAGCAGGAAGGCGCTGGACGCAGGCCGCCACCAACCGGTTAACTTGGGAATCATTGGGGCCTATGTTCAGCAGTGGACGCCCTATGATTGAAATGATGATGATGATGATGATGAATCAATGCACTCACCCAAGTACACCGAGGACATCTTCTTGGACACGTTCTCGTCGATGTACGTGACGCCGAGCGTGAACAGCGGCGTGGCGCCGGCGCCGTGCAGCAGCTGCGCCGCTACGAACACCACCACCGCCCACGAGCCGCTCTCCGCCGCCGCCGGGCCCTGGCAGCGGTGGCTCGACTGCAGACAAGAAGTTCAACGTTACTTAGAAGTAAAAACACCACCACGTGCGTATCTCTGACGCCGCGTGGTGTTGACATCGGTAGCTCGACTAAGAACAAAAGGTGAAACGGCGTCGGTCAGTGGCGGCGTAGCATGGGTTGGTACCCGGGGCGATCACCCCCCCCCCCCCCCGTCACAAGTCCTATGGCACCCCCTGGTACCCCCCAGGATTTTGGGGTTACCTACCGATTCGAAGATTAAAAGACAATCACCCCCCCGTATCATGACATAGACCGCAGATTTGCCATGCAGATATGCCAGTGAGTACTAATCTGCGCGACTTGTGTCACCCCCTGATGCTTGGCACCCGGGGCGGACCGCCCCCACCGCCCCCCCCTTACGCCGCTACTGGCGTCGGTTACAAGTCCGCCGCCGCCGGGCCCTGGCAGCGATGGCTCGACTGCAGAAAAAAGGTTAAACGTCAGTTAAAAGTTGGTTAACACCACCACCACAAACTTGGAACAGCGTGGTCCTGACAGTAGTAGCTCGACTAAGTGCAAAAGCTTAATAACACCACCACCACGAGCCTATCTCTGGAGTCGCGTGGTCTTGCTGAGAACAAAGATGCTACCGAGAGGCCTAGACAGCAATGGTTCGACTGCGAGCCAAATGGTGCAATAGAGTCAGTTTTAAGTCAGATAATATAAATATGTGTTAACAACCACCGCTCGCGAGCCGGGTCCATAGAAGCGACAAACGGCACAATACTACAACCCTTATTTTTTGCCCTTCCTTTATATTCTATGTGTGTTAGATCTTTATTTCACTGACAAAGAAAAGAAGGAAACTAAGCTGTTTATTGTAGTCTAGGCGGCATTAGAAACAATAAATACTTTATAAATGGAGGAGGATATTTTTATAACACAGTGTGGTAATGATAAAAAAAAATAAAACCGACTCCAAAAAACCTACACTAAAACGTAGAAAAATTATTACTAATTACCTACTTATTTATTAGGACGAATTATTAATATTTATGTAGGTATACCATGATTGATACTTCTGGAGTCGGTGCCAAGATTATGAAACATGTAAAGTTTGCCTGCACTAAAGGTTTTTTGGAGTCGGTTTTATTTTTTTTTATAAAATTTTACTTATTTCTTGCTTTTTAGTTGTTACCACTGAAGGTAGGCAGTACACTGAGACCAAAAAAAATTGGTTCATAATCAGCGGAGATATTGCGTATAAAAAAGTTCATCCCCAATTTTCCACCCTTGGGGGTGAAATATTTTCTTCAAATTCGCATGAAACCACCCTTTTGATAATACCTATTCAACAAAAAAATAATCGTTCAAATTGGTTTATAATCGGCGGAGATATTGCGTATAAAAAAGTTCATCCCCAATTTTCCACCCTTGGGGGTTGTTTTTTTTTTATTAAATTTAAATGGGACCACCCTTGAGGTATTACCTATACGCCGAAAAAAGATTTGTTCAAATCGGTTCATAATTGGCGGAGTTATCGCGTAACAAACATAGAAAAAAAAAAAAAACATACTGGTCGAATTGAGAACCTCCTCCTTTTTTGAAGTCGGTTGAAAATAAGAAAAAATTGCGCGTGCGTGTTTATACGCATCATAAATAAACAAGAAAAATAGAGCAGAAAGAACCACTTTACGAGTGTGTTGTAAAAATAATAAGTTTATAAACGTAACGCATTATTTATCACATTTTAGTGAACCCCAAAAATTACTGGTTATTTTTAAAAGGATTTAGACATTACGGCACTTGAATTGCAATAATAGATTTATCAAAAAACGCAACGCGCGCAATAAGTGCGCTGTTACGAGCCTAAACGATGCAATTAGAGACGCTTTATGAGCAAATGCCTCAAAAATAATTAAAACTTAAAAGTTTTTCATTTATTTGATAAAAAAAATACCAAAAATAATTACGATTAGGTATGTACTTGTGTAATAGAGAACAAAAGCGTAAGTTACGAGCTAAGCTCTATTAAAGTCCTCAATAGAATCGGAAATTGTAATCTGTTCCAAGAGCTCGACAAGTATCAAACAACGCGCA
The DNA here is from genome assembly GCF_963855985.1 of Ostrinia nubilalis. Lineage (NCBI taxonomy): Eukaryota > Metazoa > Arthropoda > Insecta > Lepidoptera > Crambidae > Ostrinia > Ostrinia nubilalis. The sequence continues at coordinate 1,503,281 of NC_087088.1, read as the reverse complement.
TCAAATATATCAAATATAGTATTAAATGCGATTAGTTGACAATAGGTGCAGCCACTGGGACCTCGGGGACATAGCCTGAAGAAATCCGAAAGTCAAAATAATTTAATTCTTACGCGATGTCCAAATCAATATTTGTGTTCTTATGAAAAACATGTTGTCGGGAACAATTTTATAGTGTGGTTACCTAAACGCTAAAGCACAGCTTACCTGAATTGCTAATTAAGATTTGTACACTGTTTTTTCGCTTGTTACGTAGTACGATGACGAAGGTACTCTATTCGCTTGTTAATTATACTTATTTACTTATCTAACTCTGCACACACTATTAAAGGAAGAGAACCTATCTACCTTGCTACGAACCTACGTACCGACCGACGCTCAGAACTCAAAAATAGGTTCACCAAACCTGTAATTTGGTGAATGTAATATTGAATTACAAGCTACTTTACATAACCACCAGTTATTATTCGCGCTCTACACTACAGCGCGCGAACTCGATCTTTTACCTGTAGCGTCGTAGCTCTACATTAATATTATGTGGTGGCTGTTCTCCCCGCTCTCTACCGAAGGACAGGCTCATTGTAGTCGCGCCCGAGCGTTCAGCTGGTTTCCTATGGCAACCTGCGATAGCCGTCAACAAATTGCGCCTCGAAGTTGTCGTCTCCCTGCGTAGAGTGGTTGTTAAATGAGATAGAATTGATCTGAGGCACCGATGTGTAAAAAATATTTGCAAATAGCTTTAAGCAGTAAGTAAGTCATATTAAGCCACTTCACAATGTTGACTGAAAACCGACAAAGCTGATGCTACAAAGTTTTTGTCAGATTCCATTAAATCTGCGACGCTGGCGGACGTCAAAAAGTTGCGAACAATCCGACGGCTCAGCTTTTAATTATTGACGTTCGATCTCTTTAATGCTTTTAGCTGTCGGAGGAAATTCTGAGCAGCTTTGTTTATGTTTTGTTCTGCGGTAGTTAGTTATGTAGGTAATCGTTTATTATATCTAAGTGGTCGGTTTTCTGAAGCAAGAGACGACAGTCTATGGAAAACAGTATAAATGCACAGAATAAAACACGCAAGATCTAGCCAAAGCAGCTTCCCAAAGCAAATTATGCTTTACCAGTACCTAGACATAACCAGGCGTTATCTGGGCCTTCTTGAAGCTGACCTTACGATGACGAAGGTACTCTATTCGCCTGTAGGTAATTACGTCGTTCTGTCACTACGAAACATCCGAATGTCCAGCACTTACCACAGTCTGATTGACAGCGCAACATCCTCGCGTTCCTCTCCCGCCATTCTATAAGGGGCGACGAGGAAGTGCGGCAGCGCGAATAGCAGAGACCTCGCGCCCATCAGCACCTGCTGATCTTCTTGTCAATCTTTCAGACCCTACCCAATAAGTTTATGTTATCAACCCTACTGCTAGTACCTACTCAGTTTATCTACACAGTCTGGTTAACAGCGCTGATATCCTCAAGCTCCTCGCCCGCCTCTCTGAAGCGGGCCACGAGGAAGTGCGGCAGTGCGAACTGCAGCGAGCCAGAACAAAACTACTAGCCTATTAAATAATGTTGATCACATACCACAGTCTGGTTAACAGCGCACACATCCTCAGGCTCCTCTCCCGCCACTCTATAAGGAGCCACGAGGAAGTGCGGCAGTGCGAAGAGTAGAGACCCCGCGCCCATCAGCAGCACGCCCCAGCCTAACCAGCGAGGCTTGGACGCGGAGCCCCGCCCGCCCAGATAGGTCACGGGCGCCAGGCACGCGAAGGAGGCCATGTCGTATCTAGAAGAAGGAAATTAACATGACAGTCCATCTAAAAAAGAATGAAAATGGTATTTTGGATATAACAAACATACGACAATAATAATCACAAAGTGGAAAAGTGCAATAAGATTTACACAAAATTAAAATCATAAAGAAGATCTATAAATTGTCTGACAAGAAGAGAGCCTGATAAATATTATAAGTAACTAGATGGTTGTATGGTATGTATGCAGTTATTCAATGATGTAAACCTTGTTCATGGCGATAAAGAATTATGATGGCTGATTGATAGATGATCATAGGAATAATCTACCAATATGAATAATTTAAAATTATGCACTTTCTGATGATTCATCACTATCATGAATTCAGTGAAAATGTTTCATGTTCACTCTACCAATTTAACATTTTTCGTGAGTTTGGAGAGAGAACATTTACTCGTAGAGTTAAGTTATTTTTGGACCAAACTTTTGAATCTTTAACTTGTTTATTTAATATTTATTTAAAAGATCACCAACAAGATTACATCATAAACTAGATAATAAATTATGTTTATTTATAATTTTATAACGTTTTTATAACATACCCGCCAGCGATGACGCCCGTCTGCATGGAGCGCAGCCCGAACCTTTTCTCGATGGTGGTGATGACGACGTTCACGAACCCGTTCACCACCATACCTGCAACAAACCATAGCATCACAATCTTGCCCTTTTCCGAGGACTAGAACATCATGAAATTAGTTTCCGTAATTATTCCCACCTCTCGCTCCCACCGTTGCAACTCCTGTGTAGCCAGAATCTACAGCTTGACGCCATAAAAACCCAACCAGTAAAGGTGATAAAACGACTTAGTGTTCGTAAATTTTAATCGAACTCACGACGTTTCGCTTGCAAGGCTACTGTTCTGAGAACGAGAGGATGAAATAGTCGATTTTTATAAGTTTAAAGTTTCAAATAACTTTGAGATATACGTATAGCATGTTTATGTAAAAAAGTCCTGTGTAACAGTTTTATTATTTTTAGAGCACCTGTAGAAATAATTTAACATTTCTTGCACTGTAATTAGTCTTGAAGCGCTTTAGCCAGTATACCAGTTATTCTGTTAGCTTATAATATGTTTGGAATAAATAAATTGTTCAGCTAGTCATACTATAATATTACCAGCGGAGAAAATCTTAAATTATAATGCATTTATTCATTGCTGCAGGTTGTTGTACATAGATCTAACATGATCCCTTGGAAGGCACTGCATAAAATACATATTTAAAACATTAACATTCGTGTCTTGTATAAATTTTAAGCATTAAATTGGACATCAGTAATTGGATACAATAAAATATATTGGAATTATAATAATTAGAAGGTAATTTCTGAATAGTAATGCCAGGTCAGTTCGAATAAATGAATATCATTATTTGTATTCATCAGGTATCTAGTTGTTATATATGTTTAACCAGTTTAAAGTGGATTGAATGGATTTTAACTTCACAATAATAAAGTTTAATCCTCATCCTCGACCAATATTAACTGGAATGAAGGCTCAGTTATTGCACAAAAATATCCTCGCTCGACAGCCATTAAAATTGCACTGCTCGATGGACGGACAGCCGATCCGACCGAAATAGAACCCACACGTCGCTCTGTGTTAGTTTTGGACGAAAGCTCATTTTAAAAGCACAGTTAAAGTTTATTTTCGGTATTAAAATGAGCAGGTCATTTACTCTTCATGATAATACTTAGTCATGAAAGTCAATTATTTTCAACGAAGCTTTCGGAAAGCTCACGTCCAAATATGTAGAGCTATTTACTATGAGAGTTAATTTTATAGTCATTTTTACAAAAACTGATAATTATGTTAACTAACCAGAGATTGAAAAATCGGCCCAACTACAAATTATTTCCACCAACAAGGTGGACCTCTTAAAGACAGCAGGAAGGCGCTGGATGCAGGCCGCTACAAAAGTACAAACCGGCCAATTTGGAAATCATTGGGGGAAGCCTATGTCCAGCAGTGGACGTCCTGTGGCCGAAATTGTGATGGTGATGATAAATTATTTAATTGATATTATGACATTGGCATTTTACAGGCGTAATAAACATTACATCCTTATAATTATGCAGATTTATAATTTGAAACGATAAAATCGGATCAATTCCAATACTGTGTTTACGTCATTAAGGCACAATGAGGGAGCTATACCGTGAAATGACTTCCGGTAAACACAAGGTCGATCATCTGAAACAGATCAGCCATTATTGTACTTCCGATTTCCATTTGGAACTGAAGAACAACAAATAAAAGTAACAATTTAATGATACATTTTGGTGACGCATTTTTGTCCAAGAAGATGAAAGTTATTTATTAATTTAGGTGATAATCAATCAATAAGAAATCTTTATAAAACAACACACATTGGCCCGAATTCTAAATTGAGTCTTAGCGACGAAAATGAGCACAATCAAGGCAAAAATCTCAATCCAGGAACCGGGCCATCGAAATTGATTTGTTATACATACCTACATAGATGCGATGATACTCCGGCTAAAACAGCAAAAAAAAATCTCAAAGATAAACAACACTTTGCCTCAATATCTAAACAGAAGCTCGTCTCTATTCATGGTTTCAAATAAATTCCATTAGGCCGCAGCGAGGTAGACAAATAAAGCGGCGAACACTCGCGGGCCAAACTTATGCCGCGTCACGCATCCCCGAAATTGGAGGCTTGGGGCACACTGAGAGGCTTACAAGTGCTTCAAATGGGTAAATTTACAAAAAAACAACCGTAAAATGTTATTTTTCGGACGAGGTCTACCTCAGGCTTTAGTCGTAGTTATGCCCGGTTAGTTTTTTTTATTGTTTATAGTTTTATTGTAAGTATAGCATTTTTATGCTGACGACAACTATTGCAGTTGTTGACCGCTTAATAGAATTTGTTAGTCTTGATAATCTTTAATTAAGTTTATATTACCGTATCGTACCTACATCTACAGGTAGAGTATCCTACCCCCATAAAGTTCTAAATGAGGTATTTCAGTTGCCATTTTAATTTCTTTTGCCAACGGCTGCGTATAAAATGTAAGTTTTTCATATTTTTTGTTAAATGATCTATGAACACCGGCAACTATGGCAAGTTAGTCCAACAGGAAATTACATTCCTGCATCGGATGGATTAATACTTAATTAACGTCTAATAAAGAACACCGGCCGCATCATACATTTCTTACATTTTAATGAGCATTGTTACATGGTAATAATTTTCTTTTTTAACTGGAACCGGTCTGGCCGCCATGGGGCATAGACACGAAGGAGGTCATCGCCTTCCTTATGGGTCCATTACATAGTCCGCAGATATCTGAGGAATGCCGTGGTATGGCAAATCGTTGCACAGACCATAAAGAGCAATATCCGTAATATCCGTATACTAGATAAGCTTAAATGAATGTGTGGCTGTGATGATTGACGAGAAAAGTTTTTTATAAAACAAAAGAAAATTATATAAAATTGTTGTGTATATTTACTCAAGGGGCATACTTCATAAGACGGCTATGAAAACCGTACCCATGAAAATCAGTTTTCTATCCCAGAATTAAACGTACAAAGACACGCAAAAACTTTTTACAACAACATTGATTTTTAAAGTATTTTATTACTTAGACAGAAATTGTTTATTTGGTATTAATAATTACCTAAGTTGTAAGATTAATTGTAATTTATACGCGATTATAAAACATTTTAGTCGAAAAATCTTATTTACAAAAAGCGAAGACTGAAAATTCATGTTTTATTAATACCTATCTATTACCACGAAAAAGTTAGTTAGACGTAAATAAATACAAAAAAGTAATCAAAGCGAATAATTTATCGCCCGCGTTTACGCATTTATTAAACCAATAAGTAATTATTTCGTATACTACATATTTAACATGACAGCTAAAATTAATATTAATTAATTATGAAGGTAGCGATAAATCAAACTTCAATTAGTACAAAATTAATTAGGAGGATCGGATGAAACAATGGGCGTTTGTTTTTCGTGGAAATATTCGCAAACAATATACGATCGCGTGCTGATCCTGATATCAATGAGGTATCACTTTCTACCACCAGGGCGGCGCTACTATAGAAAGATTTACTTACTTTATTATTTTAATTTCGTTCGTGAGATTAAACGACCCTTGGCTGCATAGACGTTAGCCACACTAAGCTTTCTTTGTACTGCTTACTTCTAAGAACATTTTACTAACCCTACTAACATAGTCTTTCATATCAAATTGTTATTAATCAAAATGTGGACTGCATTGTCTGATTAATTTTTATTTTTAGGAAACGACGAATTTATAACCAAGAAAGAGAGTTACGCAACCCAACGGATTTGTCTATTAGGTAATGTTAAAACCACAATAAACCTGTGTGCCTACCATGAGTTTACGTTAGGTGTGCTCGCTAGCGACTGCGTATAAAAATGACATTTAATTGTATGACATATTGTGCAGCGCCCCTAGCGGCTACTTTCAAGAAACAAAATCTTCATAGAGATTTTTGACGTACTCGCTAGCGAGCACACCTAACGTAAACTCATGGTAGGTACACTGTTAGACACCATGAGAACTTTGGACTCTTGTTTTTGGACTTTGGACCGTCTAGCCTGTAACTTATAGACTAAGAGCTTTTATAGAGTCATTTTATAAAAGCTAAAAGTTTGTCAGCGTATGCTCCCAATATAGGATATAATGTTGGTGAATCATGAAGTTTGGGTCATCGTGGCTTTAGCAGATACCCTAAAAAACTTTCTGGCAAGGAGTTGGAACTGTCAAAACTGTCCGGCTGATGGGGAAACTACTTCTAATTATTGCCCAAATAACATTTCGTAAATACTTACTATTTTAAGCTTTAATTTAATGTACACACTAAACCAGCTACTATTACGATATACCTACCTACCTACACGTAAGCTTGACTATTTTATTGACGAACGTCGAACGTAACATAATATTTTTTTATAATCGTTTTAATGCTCTGATTCATTAAAAAGTTTTAGGATTTTAAATTTTAATGAAAATCAATTTATTTCCTGACATTTATCGCTAAATGTGTTGCCAAGTGCTGGGCCAATTCGATGTTTTTTTTTCTAAGTATTCTTTGAAGTTCAAGTAATGGTTCATGAAAAGAAAATTTTGAAAAAGTTTCCGGAAACATTACAAATTCGGGAAATACTGAATGTCCTTTTTCTATAGGATACGACTTGCTAAATAATTTCAAATAACAGGAAACCCTTTATCGGGTCACTTAGTGATAAAGAAAAAAAAATATTTTAAAGAATCTTCTCTCTATTTTTATAGAGTGCTCGTGTACGCCTCGGCCCTATAATTTTGCGAGATTTGTTTAAGCAGCCTTTTTGTTATTAGCCGCCGATGATTAATAGCCTCGAGTCTGCCGCATCACGTGCTATACACCCAACAATAATGGATGTACAAACACCTTTTAAAACTTTTCATTGTTCACTCCACAATGGCAGAAAGCAGCTTCTCATCAGAGCTGAAAACCTCTTTGGTGAGACCCTGATGCCCGTTTTCACCATCAATCCCTAATTTTTAAGTGACCCCTATGATAAAATTTAACAGACATTTTTTTTCATAGGGGTCACTTAAAAATTAGGGATTTATGGTGAAAATGGGCATGAGACTTGCAGAGAAAGAATTAGGTTACAATTCTGTGATGAGATGAAAAGCTATGGACGCGATAGTGTAAGAATGGTTCAAAAAGCACGTTTCCAATCAATTGACATATTTTTTTACGATCAACACGTGCTCTAGAATGAATATGAAAACAAGTTTAAAAGACGTCCCCGTTTGTTAAAGGCAATTTAACTGAAATCCATAACTTCCACAGTTCCATCGCATACTTTACTCATTTGTCTCTATAACTTTCATACTTAGGTACCAAAAGTTGTTATAAAAGATGTAACTCTGTCTGTCTGTACAACCTTTTCACGCCTAAACCACTTAATCGATTTTGATTAGATCTCTTGGTGCTTGTTAAAGAAAGAATGTAATGAAATGAATCGCTTATCTTTGGCACAATTCGGGCGTGTTTTTGCAAATTCAATTAAGTTACCGGACGACAAAGATTTGAGCTTTCACTTATGTTATCTGACATCCGTGAAAGAGAAAGTGGTTAAGATTTGCTCGACTAGTAATCAGATCTCTTAGCAATTATTTGTTTACTGTAGAACGTGGCAAAATAGGCCCAAGTTTGGCAAAAAAAAAATTGTTTATTCGATTTTTTTTATTTTAAAAGTATAAAATCTAAATACCTGGCAATTTCATCTCTATTTTGCACTTTCGTATGAAGAGATCCGTAAACGAACTAATGTCGCGGAAACAATTAGGGGAGGCCTACTTATGATCAACAGTGAACGTCCTATAATTCAAGTGATACTTAATGATGATGATGCACGTTTGGAGCGCATAGGCTATGGCATCGGTAACCAACCATGACATACGTCTAGTTGCAGCCAGGTGCTTTTAAAACCATAATTCAACAAACACTTGATACTTAACCATAACATAGACGACGGAAAAGAATCCTTCTCCCCCTATGTGCATTGAAATGGACTAAAAATAGCCTGGACAATGAAATGCGTGCTCAAACCGCGGCATTCAAGTGTTCGCTCCATCGCGTCGCTTGCGCAGTAATCCTGTTGTGGGATTACTGATCGAGGGGGGTGCAAAACGAAAAGATCGCGGGGTATTGTGTTTGCTTTACTACGTTCTGCTTTGATGGATAAAATCGAATATATTTGTACCTTGCGTATTATTATGATATTATAGTATAGAGTATTTATTTGTACTCTTTCTGTAGGATCATCATCATCATCATTTCAGCCTTAGGACGTCCACTGCTGAACATAGGCCTCCCCCAATGCTTTCCATGTTGTTCGATTGGTAGCGGCCTGCGTCCAGCGCTTCCCTACTACCTTTATGATGTCGTCGGTCCACCTTGTAGGTGGACGTTCCACGCTGCGTTCTGTAGGATACCACATAATAAATAAACAAATAAATATACTTGGACATTTTACACTGCGTCATCTAGTCGCAAACTAAGCAAAGCTTGTACCTACGATGGATACCAATCAACGGTATTGACAAGTTTGCTAAAAAATCTTGTGTTAGGTCTGAAAATTCCTGACAAAGATAAAAAGCCTCCGTAAAATATCAATGGCAGAAAATTCTATCACAATGAAACGGTTCGTCCTCCCAAACATTTATCCAACAACAATTAGTACAGCAGATGCTTCACATCCTAATTGATAACTCGGCTTTGGCTTCGCAAAGAAAAGTCGCCGAAACTCCGCTACGTGTCCATTCGCAATCCAAACTAATGTGGGCATTAGCGGTTATATCCCGGGATCGCGGAAAACAATGAGAGTCCCGGACGTCCCGGGGCCGGGATGACCCGACAAATGCGTCCCGCGGGCGGCACCATACTTCATGATTATTTTTGCGGCATTAAGAACTTAGCCGTGCGCTGCCGTGCGACCTATTTTCAAATTATTTTTAAAAAGGATTTATGGTTATGGTAACACCACGAGAGTCGTTTAGGTTAGGTTTTTTTACTTTGATGGCTGCATAGTAGTGTGTAACTTTTTAGTCAGTATATCGTAGTAAATATGAATGAATTTTTTACCCTCCTTCTGGTGCAGTCGGGTAAAAAATTCAAAGTTGTTGTAATGTTAATAAATAAACATCGACTGATATACAACATTCTATTAATGACACAATAAATTTTAATAAAATGTTTTACATGTTTGAGTTAGTCTTAATATAAAGCGATCAAAAGAAAATCTGCTTAACACGCGATAACACGCTTTTGTTAATTTCACTTGCATGTAACTGAATTCATTATGTCATTATAAATACAAGTAAGACATAGTTAAGTCCTACATAGTATTTACTTTAATCAAGTACACTCACTTTGAAAGGGACATAGTTTCAGCGATGTCATATCTTGGGGGACATTAATATGTCCCTAGTGTCACTGAAGCTAAAACGAGAAAAGTTGCGTTTAAAATATTCAAAAGTGACTCGAAGTTGAGATTAACCGGATTAATTTTACAAGCGTTTATAAGTAACACAGTTTCATATACCATATTAACGCTTGCTCGACATAGTGGTTTGCGGAGGTTTTGCGAACCGGAGTACAATGCCAGATGAGGTTGCGGGTTTGATCCCAGCAGGGGGCAAAGGCAAGTGTCACGGTAATACTATCATACAGTATTGTAACTTCATATAAACGGACGAAACGCGAGCTTTCCTTCGAAATTCAAATCTCGGTATGCGCTCGACATGCAAAAGTCGGGGGTGTCACGAATGTGCCACAGTAATAAACGGACGATGTGTTATTTTATAAACAGTAAGCGCTCTTTTTTTTATAAAAAATATTACAAGTACCTATTTATACAGGGTGTTAGGTAAATGGGTTTATAAGCCGACACTAGGCCATGTTAACATTAAATGGTATGGTGAAGTCAGTGATATCATCATTCTATTTTTTTTAATTTTCATACAAAATAAAATTTATAAAACCAGATTTGTATAAAAATTCAAATTATTAAAATTATATTATCAATTTTCTGACTTCACCATACCATTTATAATTATACATACACATGTTAACATGAACTAGTGTCGGCATAAAAACCTATTTACCTAACACCCTGTATAATAATCAAGCATTTTGTTCGCCTCATTTTACGATCGAAAATTTATAAGATTTGTTACTAAATCTTAACACAAATATATTTTTTTAATTAAATCCTAAACAACATGCATGTTTATCCTATTTCATTCACAAAATATTTTGTTTGTCAAAATACAATCACAAAAAACATTTACAAAACTAGATAGAAATTCTAAGTAGGCAGATGTAATGAAAATAGGGTCTGCAGGTGAGCAGCCCTATCGCATGTTGTCATACCGTGACGTTCCGAGCGGCTGTTGACATTTATTTTAAAAATATGGTCGAGTTGGAATACTGTATAGATAGTATTACCGTGCAAGTGTGATACACACTATTAAGCATTTGGAGATCATTAATTTTGGAAGCAAATCTATCAACTGAACCGCTTTACACACCGCATACAAAACGGCTGTCGTAGCGACTGAGATGCTTCTCAGAACCTCCGACTAAACAGCCATTTACTTAACGCTAAAAACAGAAGTAAGTAGGTTTCTTCGATCTAATAGGGATGTAGCATTGTCAATTACTAAGAGGAGTGATTTCAGTCGAAATAAAATGTACATACTGGTAAACAATTATATCACTAAACAGAGTGACTTCAATCGAAACAAAATGTATGTAAAGTGTTGCATAAGACATAAATTAATTATAAAATGTATGAATTACTGAATAATGTATTAAAATATGGATAAAATGTATGATTCAAACGACTTTCTTTCAGCTGTCAAAGTGAAGAAGTAATTTTATTTTGTTTTGGAAGAAAAAATAATAAAATGTATAAAAACTCTTTGTTGGTTTCCAACATAAAGTAACGTTGCAGAATCGTTAATCACTGCCTTTTTACGAAGTGCTAGTACTTATTCTAGTAATAGTTGTTGTGCCACTACTGGCCCTACATCATAATCGAGGCAACTAGCACAGTTCGCAGCTGACCGCGCACAGGTCGCGGCGAGCATTCATTCGATTAGTTTTACAAATGCAATCGAGCCATTCAGACGAATACAATCGTCAGCGACGGGCTTTGGTTTGTTATTGATAGATAGTAGGACTTATTCTACTGGCTGATTAATTTATACTTCCAAGGAAAAAGAAGTTTGACCATCATGTACCGTTTAAACGAATTTGATCTAGATTTAAAAAAATGTATTTAGGTGGACCGACGCTCTGGTGAAAGTCGCGGGAGGTGCCTGGATGCGGGCGGCGCAGGACCGGTCTTTGTGGAAAATCTTGGGGGAGAACTTTGTCCAGCAGTGGACGTTTTTCGGTTGAAACGAACAAACGAAGAGTAATTTTGATAATTCTTACACCATTATTTTATAGCTAGGTATTATAACAGCACAGGAAAATGGTGTCACAACATTTAATTTAATGTTCAATCGTAATTTAAATTTATTAAATAAACTCATTTAACTCCTTATTGCGGGGTTCTCGATTCGCGCTCCACTCGAGCGAGCTAACTCGATTAAGCTACTCGGGGGTGTATTACGAACCGCTCGAGACTGCGTGGGGTAATTCGTTAACGCACACTTTAGTGTGCATTACGTTAATTTTAGAATGTTGCGGAGCTCGTATATTAAGGTGAGCACTTGGATTTAATTGCAAGAGTTGAGTAAAACGGTAAAGAGCAGGTTCTATGAGAGATGTATTGCATTCAGGGAACAAAGTAGCATTTAAGGAGTTAAAGTTCATGGATTTTTTTTTCCACGTTGTCTTGATCTTTGAACACTCCACTTTATAAATTAGTTCTTGGGGCCTAAAACCCATTTTTCGACAGCATTCTAGACATCATTCCAGACATCAAATCCAGACAAAAATCGTCGAAAGTGGCTACTACAATAACTACATTACAAATACATGTATAGCAACATTATTCAAATAATTTATTTGCATTATTCGGACACAAGTGAAAAAGGTAGACATCTAAAAAGTCACAAAATAATACACAGCAGTTAAATACACTGCAAACGAGGGTGGACTCTACCTATACGTATGTTGACGGACGGACTGCAATGGACTCGTGTCGCGGGTGTACACAACATTGCCTCGCCGCCCGCCCAAGCCGTAGGGCGGGTGACACACTGCCCGAACAGAGCTTTTGCTAATTTTTCTTCGCAACATTCTAGTATGTTAGGAAATAAAAATGCTTATAGGGGAAGGTTTTTGATGGTTGAACCCCCCAATTGTTTCAACTTAAGTAGCGATGGGTTGGCCATATGTTGTAGAAGGAAAATGTAGAGTTCCGATGATTCCGGATTTGTAAGGTGAATGATTAAAGTATTGAGCAGATATATTGTATAGTATCTAGTAGTAATACAAAAGTACAAACGACTTAATCAATAATTAATGTGGATAACCTTTTTGGCCTAATTAGTTTAAGAAAAATATTTGATTTAAGTCTATTATATGTGTCGGCTGTTGTTATTCCAAATAAATAAAATAAAAATAAAAAATCCATTAAAGCCGCCTTTTATTTCTTTGTCTACTCAAAAAAGTATTTATTTTGCAAGATTCACATTACATTGTGGTATGAAATAAATTATTGAGTACTGAAAAAAAAATAGAGACTTGTTTGAAAATGGCAATAGTATTTTAAAACAACGCATTAAAGTTGCACCACAGTAGATAAATTATATACTGTGGTTGCACCGAGTGTGTGTGGTGCATGGTGGCCAGGCGACGGGCCCCGCGGCCGTGCATTTGATAACCGCGCGTTTCTTATCGTTTTTCGAAATACACTGTTCTGAAATAATGCTGTGCAATTATTTAGACTTGTGCTTTTGACGGGAGTTGGTTAAATATTGGTTTTAAAAATATAAGCTTACTTACGTAGGTATTTGAATTCAATTTAAAACTATAGATGGACTAAATATTTATTCAGTTGTATTTATCATTTATTTAGGACTACCCCATTGTAAGTTAGTGGCGTCTGATTAAGTTAGAAATTAAATTATACAACGCGGAAGTTTCGAAATAATATCATTTAGGACTTTTCAAGATTGAGAGCTTTTCCGTTCACCATAATATGGATTAGTTCCTGAATATCGAAGTCGCTGACGATCGCGACCAGAAACTAATAGGTCTTAGCCACTTCGCTTGGCGTTACTTGAGAGGTATTAATTTTGGTCCTCGCAAGCCAAACTGTATTTGGGACGTGTGCCCGGAAAATTAAGAATTTGAATTTCGAATTTGAGGAAAAACTTTCTTTTTTCATAATTATGGCTAACCTTAGCGTATCCAGCCAGCTTAGTCAGTATCATGTAAAAAGAACAAAAGAAATTAAAACAAACAAAACAAGTTTTTGTTTTAATTTCTTTTGTTCTTAAATTTAATTTCAAGCAAACGTAGGCGTAGAATATAATTAATTATTATCAGAAAAAGTTATTTATAGACAGTTTACACAATTATTATTAATTTTTCATTTTATTATTCGACCTAATATAAATGTTGCGGTTAAATTTTTGCACAATATGCTACTCTAATGTAGAAGACACGTAGGTAACTGTGCACGTAACGTAGTAACTTCACAGTATGATAGTAAAACTATAATAGTAAAAACATTATTTAAAACGACGCGATTGTTAATCGATGTTGCCAGTTCAATTTTAACGGACAGTTAACTGATCATAATCCCAACTTATAGCTGGTGCCAATCACGTCTATTAAAATTAATTATAGCACCTGCTATTTTATTTATTACGACAGTTTCCTCGTCCCCCAAATCCAGGTTTATCCCGGACATAAATTAAAAATGGACGGTACATAATCCGACCGAGGGCTGTCAACCTCTGGCGCGCAACTTTTTTAATTACGCCAGAGGTGGTGAACTAATTATCGTGTGTAAATTAACACGTTGAACTTTTGATTAATGTCTTCGTTGGCGGGTTTAGAGACGCTTTGTTTAAGAAACTTTAATTTGTTTAGGGGTGGGAAATCAAAACAATACGTAATCTAATTTGAACACATAACTATTTAATATTGTTATGTAGCTCTTTTGACTTACGTGACGTGACGTACTTTGGTATAAGCTTGTTATTTATTTACAAAAAAGGACTGATATTCGGGATAGCTGTCTCCTATGTACCTATAGCAAAAATAGTTTAACCTAACTAAAAAACATCTTTGAATTATCTCCATTTCATTTTTCAACCTCAAGCGTATTTACAAACGATCATCAACTATTAAATAATTTACTGTAAATGCCTCATGTTTTTCTATAACCAACACACGGTCAGGCGATCAGTAGCAGCACGTTTTCAGTATAATTTATAAATAATAAATAAATAACTTATTATATTATTATTGCGATTGGTATGTATTTATTCTATTTCACCCGTGCTCTTCCCCTTATGGTGTGGTCGTGGTGTCGCACTCCTTGCTCGGATTATGACATTCCATAAATGCACTCGAGTGTACGAGTGACAAATGACGAACATAAATTTAATATGTTGTTTCTATGACATAGTTGTATTAAGCAATATCTCTGATATTAGTCTTGTAATCAAAATAATATAACTCAAAGGTGACTGACATAGTGATCTATCAACGCACAGACCAAACCACTGCACTGGACGGATCGGGCTGAATTTGGCATGCAGGTAGATTTTATGACGTAGGCATCCGCTAAGAAAGGATTTTACGAAACTCCACCCCTAAGGGGGTAAAATGGGATCCACGCGTACGAAGTCGCGGGCGTGTAAGCAAATACACATGTAGTAAAAATTATATAAATTGACTTAACTTAGCCCTACAACTAGGACAAGTGGATAAAAATCCTATTAAATCTTAATTGCAGCTTCCGCATTAGCTACGGCTTTGTATAGTACAACGAATCACGATTGATCCATAGTACACTAACTAATGGATCATACAAATTGCCCTCAATAGTATTGTTGTACATCATTTGTGACAATACCGTGCCCGGAAAAACTAAATTAGGATGATGTTATTACTACTTATTTTGTGCGTATTTTGTGAAATAGTTGTTACTCTAAGATTCAAAATATAAAATTAAATCTCAGTCATAGATCTGTCAAGTCATAGTCTAATATATTGAAATTCAACCAAACAAAAACCTAAATGTATGTTTAAAATTGATTCGAGTTTGAGCTACGTATCTAAAAGAAACGTTGTTCACAAGAACATCACTACGCCGCGTGGTGGGGCCCGCGCCCGCTGGGCCCCCGCGCGCGCCTGTCACATCTTTGTTTTTGCATCGTTCACATCAGAGCAACTACGCAATTTTAATGTATTTCCTTGTAACAAGTAATAAACCGTCTGAAACACGAAACAGTGTCTCCTTCATCGAGTAGATATCTATAAGAATCCCGAACAAACGTACAATTAAAAGCTCCGTCTAGCCAGAGGCTTGGATTGGTTTTCTGGCACTATCGCTGCGGACATTCTTATCTACTAATTAAAGTACCAACGTTAATTAAACGCACACAATTAGGTGTACCTCTATTATTAAGATTTTCCCAATCATTTGCTTGCACCCTCGGAGCTTATTTGTTATGTATTGTTCCGTATGAATGGCAGACAGCTCGGTTACAGGCTAATTACATCGACGCTGATCGACTGAGGGCCCTTTACTACGATGCCGACAACTCAATTAGTGTAGGTATAGCAACAGCACAGGGACGGATCTAGGGACTATTAAGGTGCGCGCAATAATATTTGCATTTGACTTTAGTCCCCATTTTCGGTGATTAGGGGAAAAAGAAAGACAGCTTAGAGTACGTAAATCATCATATTGAGTATTATTCCATCCATTCTTATCCTAACGTAGCCAGAACGTCAAAATAAGTAATTGATATATCAAGAAAATAAATAAATAGTTGTTTAACTATTTTCTAGCCCAAAATTTACTCCAGTATATGAACAATCAGGTTTAGCGGTTGTCGTCACTTGCCACGATGTCATGCATCCCAATTGAAATACTTAAATATTTGAAGGTCGGCTCGGACCTGCGTAGAATCTTAATAGGTTTAATGTTTTTGTCAATGCTAGTCGTACCATTATTCTACATCAATAGATGTGCAACTTACAAGACATTAAGACAAGTCAGTGTTAAAGCTTCTGTATCAATGGGGCTCCGCAGTCATTCAAACTTCCCAAGACAATAAGATACTTAGGCTGGATTGCACTATCTTACTTAGACTTTGACAAACGTCACAAATCTGTCAAACTCTATACAAAAAACACCGGTTATCGTTATACATAATAGTTACGGTCAAAGTTAGGTGATGCAACGGTGCAAGTCAGCCTTAAGGCTGACTGACTTAAGTTAGTTTCTTCCGTTTGAAACGGGGCCCCTTAGACATTTTTAGAGTGCATCCCTGCCCCCAAACGGACGGAAAAGCCCTCGGGATCCAATATGGAAGCCTGGCGGGATGCCGGTGATAACTGTCGTTTATTGACTACACGCCTGTAAACACCTTTTGATCTCCTCGGGCCCATCTAGGATTTGATATGGGTGGATATTGGAGTCATTGGAGTGTTCGCGAATAAATAAAGCGAATTTAAATGTAATTCTTTTTTATTACAATGGGATTGGGGGTAATCGAGTATTAGACGATTTTTACGTTGCGTTCGTCGTGTCGTGGCTGTGTTTTTACTTCGTTTTGTCTGTTTGAAATAATTTCTTTAGGTTCTTTTGTGCCTTTTGATCAATTTTGCTGGTAGTTTGACATAAAAGGTTCTTCTATCCTTGACTAACTATCATCTATCTATACTTATAATAAATCTGTAGAGAGGTCAATAATTGACCTCTCTACAGATTTACAGAATTATTCTGTACATGAAATATATTTTCAAAATAACTATCAGGGGGTGATTAGTGATCGATACTGATGCCAAAAATGCAATCAGTAAAATTTTTGTCTGTCTGTCTGTCTGTCTGTCTGTCTGTCCGTCTGTATGTTCCTTATAGAAACAAAAAGTACTCGACGGATTTTAACGAAACTTGGTACAATTATTCTTCATACTCCTGGGCACAGAATTATTCTGTACATGAAATATATTTTCAAAATAACTATCAGGGGGTGATTAGTGATCGATACTGATGCCAAAAATGCAATCAGTAAAATTTTTGTCTGTCTGTCTGTCTGTCTGTCTGTCTGTCCGTCTGTATGTTCCTTATAGAAACAAAAAGTACTCGACGGATTTTAACGAAACTTGGTACAATTATTCTTCATACTCCTGGGCAGGTTATAGTATACTTAGGAATTCCCACGGGAACAGGAATTCGCGGGAAAATCCTTTTGTATGAAAAATCTAAGCCGCTTAAGTTAGACGCTTGAAATTTGGCATGCAGGTACCTTAGTAAACTTAAAGCTTAGATGAAGGGGGTAAAACGGGATCCACGCGTACGAAGTCGCGGGCGGCCGCTAGTCATTACAATAAAAAACAGAGCAGTTAGTCAGATCTTCCTACCATTTTAAGCATGTGTAGCGAGTGCTACCTACAGTGAGTACATACGAAATAATACGTGGAATTGCAATCACGAAAGACAAGTAGTTAGCCTTCAGAAAAAGGTTTAATACCAACGCTATTATGAAGCTCAAACTTGTATTTCCCTCACAAAAAAGCCAATCTGTCTCGAGCGCAAGCATAATTTCCGAAGTTAGCGTAGTTTGCAAGTTGCGTCGGCCACTCTCGGTAGAGTTGTCCGAGTTAAATGATTTTATGCACTTTTAAAAGGGTTAATTTTATTTTACAATAATATTAATTTGCAATAATCCGTATGGTAAATGTTTATAAATTGTAAAGACATTATTTTTACAAGTTTATTTTCCGTAGAATATTTTGGTATGAAACACAATTTTCCGTTAAGTAAAATACTCTACCAAAATAGCTTCAAGAATTACCTACCTACTTTCAACATTTTATTAAAGCTTTAGTTATAGTCGTAACTCTACTACTAATCTAAATATATTTTTAAATGAATACGCGACGGTATTTTGTTGAAACTAAACATTGTTGTCCCATTTGACCCTTTAAAATTGGTCCTTCCTTCGGATATCCGAGATCCGGGGCCTAAATTATCCGGGGATTGCGTACGGATCCTGGACTTTGTCCCAGCCCTAGCAAGTTGAACTCTAGTTCTCGGTGCTCGGCACAACAGGTGTGCCTCATTTAATTTTAGACATTTTTATCACTTTGTGTTTGCTCCTTAAAC
Source organism: Ostrinia nubilalis (assembly GCF_963855985.1). Classification (NCBI taxonomy): domain Eukaryota; kingdom Metazoa; phylum Arthropoda; class Insecta; order Lepidoptera; family Crambidae; genus Ostrinia; species Ostrinia nubilalis. Next base: position 1,484,592 of record NC_087088.1, on the reverse strand, counting down.
GCTTTGTCTAATGGAAAATCTTGACAATTTCAAAGTTTCAGGCTATTGTGCCTTAGTTGGCTGTAAAAACTTCTACCTTAATTAACTTTATCTATCTACTTACTAGGAGACTTTCAGAAGAAGTAGGTACTTACTTTTTTAAGCCTTAACACAAAATTACATAATAAACGCTATTCACTTAACTGAACAAATGAAAACTCGTAAAAAAACTTATAAAACTCATTTTATTTATGCAAGTAGGCTTCTAAAAAGCGGTTTTACACTGAAACTGATATTAAGTGATTTCATTTAATAAACAATTTATTATCATTATCATTCATTTACTTGAGTTCGAACCGAGTTTTGAGCGTCGTTTCAGAATACGGATCTTGGAGTTTCAATTAACTATTCAAAGGAGCCCCTAAAGAGGAGCCTTATTTATGGCCGACTTACCATATTTAGCGGATATCATCAGCTCAATAACGCAGCGATATTAGATGCAATAACGGCTGCAATGGAACGATATTAGAATTAACGGGCGGTAGCCGTAAGCTCTTGATTTGTGAACTGAACGTTGCGAGGATATTTTGCGAACGGTACAAGATGTGGAGGGAAATGTTAAACAAAAAGGATCTTTAATATCTTTCAATTACGAGTATGTAATGCCTTTTTACAACTTCACTAATCTGTCTAAAATTCCTGTGCTCATACTCGTCAGTTTTTTAAACACTTTCGTTATCATCACAGTTAAAACGAAATAGTCGAACATTGCAGTAGATTTAAACAGAGTTGAACAATGTTTTTTTAGAAAAGATTATTAGTAATTAAAATTTGTTAATACACAAATTACTAATATTATTCCCGTTAGGGGTGTGTAATGTATGATATAACTACATATCATATAATACTTAGAGGATATAACATCAAATTATATAAAATCGTTTAATATAATAATTATTTACTATAATAAACGAATAATATAATTTTAAAACGAATAATTTTAAGACAAATAACTATTAACTGATATAAAATGGTTTGATATAATGAATATTTTCTATAAAACTTACAATGTATACTATTTAAAACAAATAACATTCAAATCATATAAAAATAAAATGTCGAACAATCAAATGAGATAAAATTCTTTTCCTATAAAACTTAAATCATATAACAATAATAATTTTATATAAAGTTCATTTGTTATAATAAGCATTGCATGCAGCAAGCAAGCAAGCGACCAAGCAAGCAAGCTAGCAAGCAAGCTAGCATGCAGGCAAGCAAGCAGGCAAGCAAGCTAGCAAGCAGGCAAGCAAGCAGGCAAGCAAGCAAGCAAGCAAGCAAGCAAGCAGGCAAGCAAGCAAGCAAGCAGGCAAGCAAGCAAGCAAGCAGGCAAGCAGGCAAACAAGCAAGCAAGCAGGCATGCAGGCATGCAGCATGCAAATTTGACTTAAAACTTGAGACTTCTGTCACGGCTCCGGCACTGCGGGGCTCTGGCGGTCCCTCGCGTGCTAATCGTCGCAGATGGCTTTCGCTCGACACCGTGCCTACGCGCTTCTAAATTACACTCTAGGGGTAGGGCAGACAAGACTACGTGGAGTCGGTTTTACGGCGATTCGTTTTTGTCACTAAAGTCATTTATAAGTCAAGCTAAAGAAGAACATACTTAAAGTTATATCTATCAGAAATTATATCAATTAAAGAGTATAACAAATAATATTTATTACAAGTAATGGTTATGTGAAATAATATTTATATTAAACAAAATTACATCAAATGAGTCTTAGATTAAGTAAGGTTTATATCAAATGTCTTTATGCGTTGTGATTGGTATCTGAAATGATATTATTAGAAATGATTTATTATATGAAGTAAACATTATATGTAAAAAAATTATATCAAGTGTTATTATAACATACGTTTATTATACAATATGAACGTTATTGAAATGAATTTATATCATATAAACTTATATAAACTGTCACGCACCCTCCCGTTAGTGAGCTCACCACAATACCTATAGTCGAGCGACGGCGGGGACGGAACCCGCGTTCCCCGGATCACGAGTCAGCCAGTCCGACCCCGTCACCGCTCGGCTATCGTGGTTTCACCGCTCGGCTATGTTGAAGTTTCCCGGATCATTTATAAAAAAAATATGCTCGTATACAATGATGTAGTTTCCAACAGTCTCTAACTAACTATCTACCTCTACCAGTACCTTAAATCCAAGCATTTCGTACCTCAGACAGCGAGGGCTGACCATAAAGTATACCTCATACATCAGGAAGAAATATACTGCCTGGAAATGTTTTAGTACAGAGAACAAAGTGCCGGCAAAAAGAGGGTACACCTGTTGTCCGCCGTAACTCTCGCGCCAGACCGTCTTAATGCAGATTTACGGGACTTCACGTAAGGGATAGCAACACTGGATGAGGCAGGGAACTAGTGATTGTTCTCTTATAGGTATTCAATCATCTATACTATCTATACTAGTTTATACTAACATTATAAATGCGAAAGTAACTATGTCTGTCTTGCTTTCACGCCTAAACCAATGAACCGATTTTGATAAAATTTGGCATAGAGATAGTTTGAGTCCCGAGAAAGGACACAGTTTTTATCCCGGTTTTTGAAGCAGAGACGCGCGAGATATAGTTTTTCGCCACCGGCGGAAAGCTAGTAGACAGTAAGTAATAGAGACGCTGAAATGGCTTACCAGCCAAGTTTTAGGAGAGCATATGAAATTTTTGGTCCAAATTTGATTAAACGATATTGAATTTCAGCGAGGAAAGCAAAACTGGAGTACCAAAGTATCAACACGACTGCCGTCAAAACAAATTGCTCATTTGCGCTTATTTTGGCTAACATGCAGGTCATTGCAGGTAACACTGGATGTAACGGCGAATTGTATGACCTTATTTAAAAACAAACCTTGGACTCGCTTTATATTACTTACTTCCAGCTCTTTTTTTCCTAGAGTAGCCACGCGTGCCAAAACTCAGTTTTAATTTAGTGTTTTTCTTTATCCACAATGAGGAAGCTCTTGGCCTGTATCTCACCTGATGGTAAGTCATGATCAGGCCGAAGGTGGAAGCGAGCTTCACCCGGAATCCTCAATCACGGAGGAACTGGCTGTCTAACCTCTAACTGCCGGAACACAACAAACGACAGACTTAGGTAAGATGGTGGTAGCTAGCCAGGCGGACTTAGAACAAGCCCTTCCACCAACCAAACCGAACAAAAAAATCTGCTCCCACTGGGATGCTCTCATCAAAGTGTACTCTTGCAAAAACCGGTCGAAAAAGTGCGCTGAAAAGCTTATCAATACAACATTATTGAGAGAGATTATCGTTCTTTTGTAAAGAATGAAAGTACGTGTGACAAAAAGAAGCATACACCTGTTGTCCCCGTAACTCGCGCGCCAGACCGCCTTAATGCAGATTTACGGGGATACTAACGGGGCGCAGGATAGCAACACTGGAAGAGGCAGGATTGTCAACAAAAGATTTTCGTATTTTCGCTCTACCGTCGCCTTCGCGCATATCAGCACCGTAGGCCGTTTATTGAAATTGCTTTCAAATAAATTCCTCAATATGACCTTTTCAGGATAGTTTTTAACGGTTAGAAGGAAATATAAAACAAATTACTTAGTTACCCTTACTACCATTACCCTTAAGAGCTTTTTTGCCTTTGGCTTTGCTTCGATAAAATTGGTAATTGGTTTATTAATACTCATAAACAGACTGAAGTTCTTCACTTCTGAACACTTCAACACTTGTGTGTAGGTAAACGGACAGATAGGTATTTTTGAGGCAATCTTACTAGTTCCTTTTCGTCGAGTATAAGGCAAAGTGATTTTATTCTACTTTCTTGAATGTAGAGCTACCTATTTTGCGTTTATATTTGAAGTATTTGAGTACGAATCTTTTTGTAAAGTAATATTTGAATACCGCTTCCAGCCCCATCTCGTTGTGTTTCATTGTAAGTAATATCTCGTTATGTACACAGCGTATTACGTCGCCCGCTGCAGGCGTAATGGCTTTCGAATGTGCTGTAAACTCACTTTTGTTATAAAAACTACGGGTTTTTGAGCTTCGGACATTCGATAGCAGATAAATAGCAAAAATATAAGTTGATGCAGTGTCTGGGAGTTAGATTATGTTATCTGATCAGAGGTGGAATTGTGTAAAGCAATCGTAATCATTTGACAGTTCATAACGTACGATTATTCTGGCAAACGCTTTCTTTAACTGACTGTATCGTACGTTATGAACTGTCAAAGGATTACGATTGCTTTACACAATTCCACCCCTGATCGAATTTAATCTGTGTGTTACTATGTATAATTATGTAAGTATGTATTTAAAAAAGTATATTGTAGTTAATCCGTTAAGCTAGCACCCATAACACAAGCATATTATTATTAGTTGCTTACTTTGGGCCTAACTGGCGCTGTGAGAAATTGTCCAAGGAATTCTATCTATCTTTTTATCTGAAAGATAGGACATGACTTGTATAATGTAGTAAATACATAGATTAGAGTTTTAATTTGTAAATATTTTGGTTGCTTGAAAAATTGCTGCAACAGATATCAAAGCACTTTTACATTATAGATGATGACTGATATAATATAGCAAAAGAAAGCAAAAACGTTTTAGTTTGTACTCGTATTAAAATAAGGCATCTTAAAATAAGTTTTATACAATACAATGCACGCCAGTGTGGTTGATTAAGGATACTGAAACCACACTGGCGTGCACTATCGCAACAATCTACTTTCATGTAACATGAACTTAACTTAAAAATGTTGAAGTACCAATTTAAAATCTGATTAAAATAACATCCAAGTATCCACTTCCGATACCAATAAGAGATTGCGCTCATAAATTGAAATCCCGCGCGCTATCGGGATGAGATCCCGCATTATCGCGATCCCGGGGTCCCGGGTCCCGCGGTTCTGATCCCGCGTCTGCCGGACTAGGGCTGCCATACGTCCGGGTTTCCCTAGATTTCTCCGAATTAAAGAGTGTCGAGGAACGTCTGAAGGAGCAGAATTTTCAAAATAAGTACACTAGACTTCTTTTCTCTTCTTCTAAGTTAATTTCTTAATCTAATCAAATTAATATCAACTACAACTACTTTTTACTTTTTATTGAAACCGCCTTAAACTATGTTAGATGTTACAGATGAAAATTTTTATAAACTTTGCTATACGATTCTTTTCTCTAAGTTGGTTTTTAAAGAACCCTTTATACGTCCCAATATATTTTTTGCATTAAACTACCACTCCTGAAATACCTAACATAATATTTCCAATTTTATTGAGAAATCCGCAGATTTTGGTAAATGTCCGGCATTGGCAACATTGCTGTGGGGACCCTAGGCGCCTTCCCGCGGGAAATTATAACGCACAAGCTATTAGCAACGATACAACCCGCGGGACTACTCTGTAAAACGATTTCGATATATGGCATCTATCCGACTCTTTCTATCGTTTTAGTTCTCCGTATGCGTAAAAGAGACAAACATAGCGATATAATTTTACAGAATAGACCATGCACTAACTCTAGCAAGGATCCAATACAACCTGGGAAAACTTAGCGAGGTATTAGCTGTATCTGTCTCCTTCAAACTTGATAACTTTTCAGAATGAACGAGAGAGTCGAATAGATTCGATTACAGCTAACATTTCGCAGAATTGGGTCTCTGGTTTAAAAGTATTTTGTTGGATATCTGTGTCGGTGTGTCTACTTTTCTACTTCCTCAATGCAGTTTATGTAAGTTTTTAAATTGCATCAGATAAGTGTAGAAACAGAAATGATTTTCGTTAGGTATTTCATGTTAAGACCAAATTAATAGACACTCAAATGGTTTTGATAATTTCCTTCATACCTATCTTGTATTTCATTTTCAACCGACTTCAAAAAAGGAGGAGGTTCTCAATTCGACCCGTATGTTTTTTTTTTTTCTATGTTTGTTACGCGATAACTCCGCCAATTATGAACCGATTTGAACAAATCTTTTTTCGGCGTATAGGTAATACCTCAAGGGTGGTCCCATTTAAATTTAATAATAGAAAAAACAACCCCCAAGGGTGGAAAATTGGGGATGAACTTTTTTATACGCAATATCTCCGCCGATTATAAATCAATTTGAACGATTATTTTTTTGTTGAATAGGTATTATCAAAAGGGTGGTTTCATGCGAATTTGAAGAAAATATTTCACCCCCAAGGGTGGAAAATTGGGGATGAACTTTTTTATACGCAATATTTTTAATTTTTAGTATTTTTTTGTGTTCACGCATTTGAAGTCGGTTTTATTTTTTTAAAAAGTTAATCATTATATCATTTCCTTTACTATTATAATTTCCATGAATAATAAAAACTTCATTTTAAATCAAGTTTCAGACCAGGGAAAATTGTTTTTGCAAGATTTTCAGTACAAAGTTTCGCGAGTTCAACATTTTATGAACCATTGAAACAGAGCTGCGAACGTGTTTAATTTCGTATTAATTTAGCCGGTTAGTGGCTTTTGGCGAAGAATAACATCTCTCAAATTGAGGTTTTGGTTTATCTTATACCAACGTTCTTTTAAAGAACGTTTTATTTAGAGTTGAAACGTTTTATAATCTTTCCATTTGAAAACTAAATAGGTACCTTCAAAACCAAATTAAGAACACTGCAAATTATAATTACATCCCAAGTAACAAATTTCAAATAGGATCACTAAACACCTAACGAATCAAATCTATCCATCCATACACCATTTAATTCTTAATTCCAATAAAACCTTAAAAATTTGCCTTTGAAGCGTTTGCCACGGTTTGCTATCGTTTCCGACACTGACGATACTAACCTAATAAACTTAACGTTCGTTAGCCAAACTATTTCTGTCCTCTATTGCAATTTTCTTTTTTTTATACATCAACGTGTTCCATAGAGGTTTGTATCTGTCAACGTGAAATTGTGAACTCTGTCAGTTTATAAATAATAATAAATAAAATAATAAATAGTCTTTATTTCAGGCTTTTACATCCCATAGATATCTTAATAATAAATTTTCAAAAAATGTAAGTTGTAACGTTGGAGACAATAATTATAATTTACCTAGTACATAAAATTTATAAAATTTTAAAAGTTATTTAAAAACATGGGTAAAATTTTTAATTATTTAATAAATTAAAAATTAATGGATTATTGAATAATTTTCAAAACTGTAAAAAATATTGTTTTATTTCCTATTCGCGCTCCGGTGAACATCCAACCAATGTGAGAGGAATGGACTTTTATACAGGTCATTGCTGACTACAGTTAGCAGCTCGTTAGGTGAGTCACGAATCCTCTGCCAGAAAGAAGCTATGCGTTCTCTCAACAGGGCAAAGAAATCCGGAACGCCGGCCTCCGCGAACATAGCAGATGCACTGCAACATCTCGGCAATCGCATTATAATACGAAAAGCATTATTGTACTGTACCCGAAGGGTGCCGTAGGACTTTCTCTTGTACTTGCGCCACAGCTGACAGGTGTAAAAACATGTACAAAATGCTTTAAAGAGAGTCACCTTGACATCCCTCGAGCACTTCGCGAACCTGCGCGCCAACATGTTGCAGCGCACGGCCAGCGCCCGGCGCTCCCGCTCCATGTCGGCGTCGTCGTCCAGGTGCTCGGTGAGGACGTGACCCAGATAGCGAAACTGCTTCACAACCTGAACCGGCGAGCCATTCAAATACACCGGCGGAACCCTCTCCGGACCCTTGCCAGCGCGAAAAATCATTAATTCTGATTTTTTCACATTGTATTTCATGCCGTGTGTGGAGGCGAACCTTTCACAGACGGCAAGAAGTTTACGCAGGCCACCTATTGAGGGGCTGAGAAGCACCATGTCGTCGGCATAGCTGAGGTTGTTGAAACAAACACCCTGCACATGACAACCGAGTCCGGTGCCTCTCAGCTCCTCAATCAGGTCATTTACGAATAAGTTAAACAGGTCCGGCGAGGTAAGTCCACCTTGACGAACGCCGCACTTTAGTCTATAGGCACTAGAGTGCGCGTCGCCCCATCTCACACAGTTAGTTTGGTTCCCGTACCAGTACCTGAACAGGTCCACTATACGTTTAGGCACTTCACGAATTCAAACTAGTTCCGTCTCCTTTTTGCGAGTGTTCCACTGATGATGTCAGTCATGAGCAGTCTGCCCATCATATCTTGTGGGAGTGTAATCTTTGGAAACATGAACGTGATATAATGCTTAATTCAATACAACACACATCTGTTTCCGCAATTTATTACACCGATCTTGTCGCGACAAGGAAAAATTTCCGTGCTTTTAAGCGATTTTGTGAAAAATATTATTGGCAGGTAGTTGCTAATTGCTCATAAGATAGGCCCCCTTAATTTAATTTATTGTCCGTGGTGCATAATCTTTTTCTTAAAGGTTTTTAATAAACCTTTGTTTGTCACCTGTCATCCGCTTTGCAATGGAGGGAAGTCGAACCTTAATTTCGAACTCCTCCTATGTTCTTCTGATTAATTTCGTTGCGGGTCCAATGACAGTTTAACTTTCCCCCGGGACAAACTTGACCTTCATTGGTTGGGTTTTTGTGGCGGTCAAGCTGTAGATCCTGGCTACACAGGAGTTGCAGTGGTGGGAACGAGAGGTGGGAATAGTCCCGTTATACGTTTAGGCACGTGCGATTGTTGCATTTTTGACCACAATAAATTATAATTTACCAGGTCGAAAGCGCGGCTTAAGTCGAGAAAGCATGCGTATACTGAGGTATCACGGGTGTTATAATAATTAATCGCGTGCTTTAAACATAATATAGCGGAATCCGTCGCGAGGCCCGGACGAAAACCAAACTGAGCATCACTCACGCGTACATATTTCGCCAGCTCAGGCTGCATTAGCCTCTCCAAAATCTTTTATCTTATTATCTTTTATAATATAACGCGTTAGATTGTAAACTAACAGTGGGTTAGGTTAGGATAGATTGTAATTTAACTACGTTAGATTATAATCTGACGGAATTCACAATTTTACGGTGACTATCCAACGAAGATTGAAAACAACAAGGAAAATGGCGACCGTATCTTTTAAAAATACCGTTGACTTTAAGCGAGCTTTTAGTAATGTCTGTCTTATGAAATACCTACTTATAAACTTTATTCGCCACACGTAAACTTAAACGTAACTTATTGGTCGTTGCATTAGAACCTCACCTATCGTCTTTGATTGAACGAAAATGGCACCAAAATTAAATTAATTAACACTAAAATGGCTCCTAAATAACCCGCTCTCGCCCCAACTTGCCCCGAGTTAATTCCAAGAGCAAATCGCCCAAATCTAGTTAGCTCCCCCCAGGAAGCTGTAGTTTGTGTTTTTTATATTAATTACTGTGTTTTATTATTTCATTAACCCTTTTCGGTGTTTGCGCGGTTAATGAAGGCGGGAACGGCGGCCATTTTGAGGTGCGAATGACTTGAATTAAGTGCTGCTGAATTTCGAGGAACGGGGAATGTAAACTTTTTAATTTTAGCAGAATTAATAAAGGTTTTTGTGAAAAGTGATTACAATGGTCATTTATTATTTAATTTGCTTCATGTTAAAAATAAAACTGTCATAAATACTTAATTCTAATTATAAAAATAGGTAAACTATAAATGGCCTGTGATACAGAAAACGCTAACGGCTTTTTAAAGTACGAATATCAGTCGTTTTTAAAATTATTTTAATATATTTTAACATAAATTTCATTTATTTAAAAAAGTAAAGACATCGACTTCATGTGAGTAAATTAAAACCAGCACTTTCAACAGCTTGATTTATAATTATCTGACTAGCTAGGTAATTAGCATACTCTATTAATAAATTCCGACACTGCACTGGTTTTAGCGAGAAAATTGATTTGAGTTATTTGCGTATCACGGTATATCACCTACAGGGTTACCAAACTACCGAATGGAATGAAAATTAGTTAAATTAGGAACACAGTGATGAAGTTGGAAAAGAAATACTCAATAATAATCGTGATGATAAAAAAAAATCTCCTTTTTAAGATAAAAAAAAACCTGGGATAGAAGATAAGAATATTAATATTCTTCGCGAGGAATGCAAGCTTAATTTATGTAACTAATGATATTTGGAAGAAATATGACACAATGAAATTAATAAATAAACCTACATTACAAGTCTTTTGTGACAGCCCTACCAGAAATTGTGGACGCAATCTGCGTCTGCGCACGCGAGGTGAAACCAAACGTGGTGTTAATGGGCCATTATGACGCGTGTTATGACATACATTCTCAATAACAGGCTCGTCGCCAATACACTATTGAACAGGTATCATACACACAGGGCTTTATTTTAAGGTTGTTTAATTATAACTAAACGTCACTCATAATTTTACACTTAGGAGCGTTTACGCCGTTTAGCGCAAAAACAGAACTTTTTCAACCCGTTACAATCATTAACCAGTTACATTACAAATACAACAGGCATAAATAATTAGGCAATTTTGTCGTCTAAATAGTTGAGAAAATATTACGATTAGTATAGTATTTAAGAATGCTACCAAGATAAGTCCACACAGGTTTTCAAATTTCCACTTTAGCTTCAGTTTACAAGCTGAAATTTTTATAAAAATACTGTGAAAACGATATAACAAACATTTATATCCTATAGTATAGGTCCTTAGGCAAATAGTTAGTTGAGAAAATTCTTAGATTTAAGCATTTTACAATAAGAAATCACAAATTCAAAGAACGTGAAATACTCAAAAATCAAAGTGATTTTTACACCATTATTCTTCATTAATTCAATATAAAAGTAGCTTAATATAAAAAAATAACATCTTTGAAATATTTACTTTGAAACGATATATAATTCATTGTTATTGTTTTGCTATAAACATTTGAAAACTATTAAAAAACGCCGCGCGCGAATCATTTCCAATGATGCCCCTTGAAACGCCGCGCTTCGCGTAAACGCTCTTAATTCTTAGCTCCTCTAAAGTTATGTACTTATGGTATCCCAATTAACTCCTCTAAGTAAGCTTTAAATAGATACCTATTAAAAAATAATTGAATGATTTCCGCTCTTAAAAAGGTTTAAACGAGACATAGATTCCTCCTCCCGTCAATCTTAAAGGCAGACATATTAAACTTAATCATCAAAACACTAAGAAAATGTTTAATGTTGCAATTAGAATCATTGTGACAAAAGTAAGTAAGTATGTTTAGTATTAGCTACATGCACGAAAACTTAGTTACATAATCGTTTTATAGACTTGTTATAAGTATGTCAATCACTTGTTTTGCCTTACATTCAGCGTTCGATAACTCTATCTAGTTACGCTAAAGCGGTCGGTAATTGACTGTGGGTAATTTATCTATACATATTTCTGTGTAATTGTTTCTGTTACTTTTTTATGTAAAATGAATACGCCTGTGCTAATTGCTACACAATGTCTGTTGTGATAGATATAAATGAATAAAAAAGGCTAACTAACTGTCTAAGTAGTCAGTTAGTGATATCGCGATGATAAATAGTAAAAAATTAAAATATACATTTAAACTTCACCGACTCGACTCGTTGCTGCGAAGAGCATATACTCGTAAATATTGACATGCGACGTGATGACAAACAAAAAAACGTTGTAGAGGTAATTATGCTGCCGTTATGCTAAGTTGTAATGACTATTGTGATTTGATAAACTACATACTGCAGTACCAGGCATGATATTTAATTATATCTCACTCTTTCGATCTTATTAGGTGTTTAAGACGATATAATTTTAGTGTTTTACGTAACTTTTCATTTTCCGACAGACAAACAAAAAACTCTATCCTATCTCTAGAGACATTACTTTGTGCTTTACATAGACGAGACTCTTTCCAGAAGCTCTCCAGAATATGATGTCCTAGCCGGCTTGCTTCCAGATCTTTCCCGGTTTCAGTACGTATCTTTTTCGGGTCTAATACGGTTAATATCAGGACTTATAGTACGGATCGTATGCCGGTCTACTACCGATCACATCCAGGGGTACTGCGGATTTCAGCACTATTCCCACCTCCCGTTCCCACCGCTGCAACTTCTGTGTAGCCAGGATCTACAGCTTGAGCTTGTAAAAACCCAACTAATGAAGGTCAACTTTGTCCCGGGCGAAAGTTAAACTGGTACGTATTTGATCCGGGTCTTATCTTGCCTGCTTCATTATGTGGATCTGTTCTAGGTTCCTACTATAACCACTCACCCTGTATAGCGCCTGCCCAGCACAGCCAGAACAGCGCCCACTTGGCTGTGCGGAAGCGCTGCAGCCAAGCCGGCCGGAACACGCCCCAACCGCAGTCTAAGGCCCGGGGCTTGTCCGGGGACGCCGCCGGCCCGTCCGAAGGCGGCTCTGGGTCCGGCTGCAAAGAAAATTCCAATTAAATACTTATACAATGTGTAAGTAGCACGTCATGTTACTGTAAAACCCGGTCAAAACCACTTCTGACTGCAAAAATCTTTGATTATGAGTTTATATTATTCCTTGGGGGAGGCCTTTGTCCAGCAGTGGACGTCTTTCGGCTAAAGCAAACGAAACATATTTATTATAATTCTCAACTTTCAATTAGGTAAACACCGTGTTGCTGAGGATAGGATAAGTATGCATTTAGCAAAAGTTTAGTTTAAAATTGACAATAATATTGTGTTGTAATTTTATTTTAAGCGTCTATATCTACGCTATGTTGTTCCCCAGGAACATTAACTGAGACAATTCATAAAAAGTTATTTAATGCGTACAGTGAATGGGATCCCAATTAACAAAATTGATCAAAATGACTTTGAAAACTTCCCAATAAATTGATTAGAAATTCAACATTTTTTTAAATATTGTGTCTAGAGTCTAGAACTCTAGATTCACTTCATTGAGGATAACACTGCGCACTCTACCTTTACTTACTAACAACTTCCAATAATAGAGAAATGTCATTTAGGTAAACTGTGTTCAGATCACTGAAAAATTCATGAGTGTATTGAAACCGAACGGCAATGGCCTTACAATGAGGTCGCCACTTGTCTCTACTTTCAAACCTAGTTACTGAAATAACGGGTTTGGAAAATTATTCTGTTTGAACACAAATTACTGTAGAATGTCGAATATCCTACAATGACCAATCAAAACAATTAAGATTTGGTGCAGAAATCGATAAATATTTTTGTAGTATTATTTTGTAATTACAAGTTAGTGAGTAACTACTGCCGCAGATGTAACATTAATTGCAGTATTGTTTAGCTTGGGGATACCTATTGCAAAGCGATCACGAAATCGAAATATTTAAAAAACGGACTAGTGAACTTGTTTTCTTATCTTCAAATTAAAGAAAGAGACGTTGGAACGATGTCTTGTCACTAGACAATTTTTGTTACATTCCAAAATGAATCATATTACTAATCCTATCCTACTAATTTATAAATGCGAAAGTTTGTATGGATGTCTGGATGTCAACATGTTTGTTACTCTTTCACACAAAAACTACTGAACGGATTTTGATGAAACTTTACAGTATTATTGTTTATAACCCGGAATAACATATAGGCAATAATTTATGACGATCTGTGACAAATTAAATTTCACGCGGATGAAGCCGCGGGCAAAAGCTAGTACTCAATAAATTACTGTTCGTCCTACACTAATTTCCCCACAAGTGGACTCGGAGACCGGAACTGGTCTAATACATTTGTGACAGACAGACTATAGTTAAATAAAGATTTAATGCGGCATGTGCGCTGCGCCGGATTCGGTGGGCGGGCTGACTGCACGAATTAAGGATACTAAAGGTTGGGAGCCTTTGACTTTAAACATCGATAGCGATAGTCCAATTACTCAACATCTACCAAGATTTATTTAATTCAAATCAATAGTAACTTTATAAAGTATTTTCTTAAATTACTTCGTTTGCCCTTTTATTACGTGTTTCATGTAGGTTTTTTTACACCTTTGTGGTTAATTTTGGTTCATTTTATGTAGAGATAAGTAGATTGTATTTTGAATAAGGATATAAGATATACAAAAATTGTGTGTAAAATGTTCACCTTTGTTACAGACTGAAATCCTCGCGGATAAAGTAGAGAAACTTGTGACTTAATTTCCATTTATAATATCTACTTATTAGTTATTAGTTACTAATAAGTAGATAGTCCAATCATTATAATTCTCATTATCATTTCAAGGCGAGAGTGAATAGGCACTTACAGGGCAGATATGTACCATCCTAGACTGCATCTTACTTAACACCAGGTGCGATTGCGGTCAAATACCTGCCTTGTTATGCATAAAAAAAATCTCTAGAAAATGAAGATCTATGGAGCATTTCAAACGATCCTGAAACAACCGAATTCGATAAAATTGTTGATTTGCAACGGCCATCCCTACGACGTTGAATCACGAGGGTATGTAAATAGCTTTCATTATATGAACCGATTGAATAAATGGACCTATTTAATCTTATCCACCTACGTGTCTGTTCATGTATTCATGAAAGAGTCTCATGAGTCTCTATATCTACGAGTATTGTTAGCAAAACGGTAGGTACTCAAGTTTAATTTGGAACAGAAACAGCTGATATTACTTGTAGCAGAATAGCATAACCAAAATCAACCGTAGAAAGTGGCAGTAGAGCAGCTTTTCAATAGGTACGTAGTATCTATTACATTATGTTTAAGTGACACATATAATTATTCTGTTTTAACGACTGTCGTGCATCGCCGACTATTATGGTGTGACAGTATAACATTTTAATGAACACGTTATAGAAAGATAATAAAGTACAATCATGCATGGTAAGTTATTTGCATGCATACATGAAGCGGTCGCTCACGCAACAATTGCTTCACAAGTGTGCAGTAATAAAAGCAAACACTCGTAATTATTTATGATAAGTGCAGAAAAAAGATAATTAAACAAGGTTGTAGTCATTACTAACTAAACTAGACTCTGTTAGGTATAATACCTGGTGGAATAGTGATAAAGTTTTTAATAAGTTTCTGACCTTACGTAACCCACACATGATTAAGCAGTAACTTTAATTAAAAATAATTAACATTAACCTAAATTAAAAAAGACAATTTAAAACAATAACACAATCATTGAGCGATACTTCATTTACATTGCAGGTCGTCTACCAACCGATTGTTCTTAATTAAACTGGATCTCTTTTTCATTTTAGATAAATCCAATCCACCTAATAATTTTCTAATTGGCGCCCAACGTGGTAATCACTCTGATATTTACAAGTTGAAAAACACGAAATTTAATCATTTGATCTTTTCATATTTGCTTTCAGTATTTTGTTTTCATGAATATAAAAACTACATACTTATCTATAGCAAGATTTATCTTAGGGTATTTAAACGCTGTGTAGTGTATTATGAATCTATACTAGGCTTATGAATCTGATACCCTCCATCCATCCAAATGAGGAACCCGCCTTAGACCTACTGAATACACTAATCGGCTTGCCATTCACGCTATCACGTAGTCCATGCATCAGCGACACAATGCGGCTCGCAACAGCTGCCATCCTGGCCTTTGTGCCGGTTAATAGCTGTAAAGCTTTGTGGGGTCGGTGATCATCCGGCCTTGGTCTTGGTTTAAGATGAGACACCAAGTTAATGCTAGCACCGTTAGGATATAGCGTTAAAATAATTTGATTTGTCAAGCCATGGTCGGGAGTGTGGTATTCGTAATAGGCACGTATGAAAACCTGTGCTAATATTGGTTGTAGGTCGTACGAAGATAAAAGTTTGTGGGTTTGTAAGATTGATGAGAAGAATGGTAAAGACGATTTTGGATTTAAATAAATAACAATTACTTCTACTTTTTCTTCTTCTACTTATTATAGAAAACATACTTAGTTTGAAAATAATACCATTATGACCTACAAAAGTTCCCAAATAAATTAAGTAAATTATAAGTTTATACAGCTATGACGTCTTATCTAATAAAAATCTAAGAAACTTTTTAATGACGAATTTTTCCACACAAAACTAGAACTAAAATGGTTTTCGAATCCATATACTAGTTTGTAATTACAGTCACGCACAGTAACACACGGAAAAGGATCTAAAATTAGGTGTGTGGGTTTTAATTCCAATAATATTTGTACAACACTTATATTGAGGATCTTACACTCAAGAAAGTACTTAAGATGCGACAATATTAAGGGATACTACTAAGTATCCCATAAGCATCCCGTACATAGTTTAATGGTTTTATACTAATAAAACCATTAAACGATAATCTAAAAATATGGTTTACTAAATTGTTATCACAGCTGCATTACCGTAATAAATCCTTTTAATTTATTTTTACGACACGTTAATTTTATTATGAAAAACGATAAAAAGCGATTTGATGTAATATACCTTCATAATTTCCTAGAATCGGGCTCTATGGTGCTTTCAATTGCTACGTACAAGAATAGTAATAAGTTCGCCTGATGACCGATGGCCGACAGCCTGTGGCAACGACCTGCTTCGGCCTGCCAGTGACCAGCCGTGGCCTTCACGCTGATTAGAAAACCACAAGGCTTTATAGGTGTACAATGTCCAAACTCAAAAGTAATTGATATACACAATATATTATGGCTGTAAAAGAAGATACAATTCATTTGTCAGAACTTTTTTCTTAACTGCGTTGTACACTTATTTTGTTTTTAATTTTTTTTATGACTAAAACGAGAGATTGTACTTAGTAGCACTTCGAGAGGGGGCTTAAATTTATCCATTATTAATCATGATGATGCATTAGATGCCTCATGACCACACTTCACCACACGTAAACACGTAATCAACATCAGAAATGCAGTTAACATTATCTTCTAGTCAAAAATAATACTGCCATTAAATTTGTTTTTAAGCATGGTTCGTTAGGCTACTAAATGCTTACAACTGTAACTTAAGTTAACAACTGCAAAATGATTACTGTTCTAACTTCAGCGCCAATCACTTTTACATAAAGAAAAACTTGTATTATTACTTATTGCTAATAACAAGTCAATTAAATCAGAAATGTCTTGTTAACTGCCTTATAAAGATATCTGATAAACTTTGTTACTATTATTATAATAAATAACATTGAATGATAGGTTTAATAACTCAGATAAGTATTTATGTCAATTTTTTCTATTATGAAAAGCGCGTTTTCTTTTATCAATTACAGACAAATAATGTTTCGCTAAGCCGTAGTGAAAAACTAAACGTATAACAAATGGATTGTGCAGTTTTATGATAATTTAATTCAAAGAAAATTATATTTTTAGTAAATATTTACACTAAAAAAATGATTTACACCAAATATTAATGTATTTTCCTGTCAAAATTTCACGCGTGTAATGTTGATCAAACTGTTCATTAATATTTATTCTTAAGTTTTCGTTTCTTATTACATTTCATATTTTAAATAATTAGGTAGGTATTTGGTATTAACGTAAGGAGAAAATTAATTAATTTACCTACTTATGTTTGACGTCGATTTATTTTATTTTTTACAGTAATTTGATAGATTAACAAACACTTAAAGTAAATCTTGTAAATCGTTTTCTTTCAGTTAGAATGAAAAAACAATTTTCCACCTATGAATATGATTCGTAAGCAACATTAATGGAAAAATGTGGGGAAAATCCCACAAGTTTCTTAGAGGCGTGTGAACTTCAAGTCAACACAGTTTAAATTTTTTGCCAAACCTTATTTAAAAAAAACTCATTTACCATATTCGAGCACACTGGCAGCTTCCAATAAAAAATAAAAAAACAAACTTCAAAACATTCCAAATTCGAAAAGAGCGTGTCGTAAAAGTTTCGTCCGGACGGGTAGCGAGGACGACTCGCCCGACTCGCCCTACGCGGGAAACTGGGAGCCGGCATGGCCCGCCACTGTATATAAACAAAGGGCCCGCAGTACACCCTCAGCTTGGAGACAAATAAGTGGTTCCTTAATGGACGTGGGTTAGGAGATATTGTAAATATTTGAGTTCCTATTCTAAAATGTTACTGCGGTAATACGAGTAGCTTTTTGCTTTTTATGAAATACGAAGTTAAAACACATGACTGTAATTCGTCAACTTTGTTAACATGCTAAATAAATAAATTATGATATCCCTAGCACCTTTTGTCCGGATTATGTTTATTTTTGCAATTTTATGCAATGTTTCTTTCAAATTAACTAAGAAATAACATTGACACTGTGTAAGCTTACATTTGGTTGCAAAAGGATTTGTTTTACAATAGATGTTTTTTTTTTTTTTTTTTTTTTTTTTTAGTTTTAAACTGGTACCTCTGACGTGGTGATCAGAGCCTTTTTTATGACGTTTTTCAATTTTGTTCAGTATAATTTAGAAGATAGAGAAGTTTAGATGAATTGTTTTCATGAAGTTTACTATTTCTTTTAATTTCTATAATTTTAATACTATTATTCCAATTTTATTTATTACTGTTTTACTTGTTTTGACTATATATTTTGTTTATTTATTATTAATCTATTTTTATTTTCAGATTTCGATCCCGAATGGAGTTTACTAAAGTGTTGCCAAATGTGTATTACTGTTTTTTCTACTAATTTTGCTACGTTATACTTGACGTGGTTATATTCAATATACCCAGTAAGTATTATTTTAATACTTTGAATTTTGAATATCGAAAAAGATGCTACAAAACACATCTGATAGAACGCATGGGAGCGTTTGGCGACATCGCATTCATCAGCCATATTCTTCCTCGTGTGATACAGAAGCCGTGTCATCATACCAAGATAAGTGAGAGCGAATGCCAGATAGCAGGATACATCATGCCCACTGAGATCCTCTCCCACATTTTCTCCTATCCGATGATTGCCATTTTTTACCCGACTCTGTGACCCACTTTCAATATGGGAATTCCCGTCGCTTCCACGCCCGTGATAATCCCTTCGAATCCCGACCCGTGTTTCTATATTTTCAGTAAAATATATTTTCTTTTTCAGGTGCAGCTTGGTGACCCTCGGCATCCCGACCGGAGTAGCGTCCCGAACTTCTGGTTTCCCGATGACAAGCAATCTTTTCAGCCTCGCAGATCCAGACGACGACAGCAGTAAGTGTTTACCAATATTTTTAATACTTTTATTTTTGTGTGCCAATACTAGCTCGAGTTTGCCATGAAACCGATACCAGATTGTGCCGCCGCCGTCAGGACCAACTTGGCCTTCCAAAACTCTCTCTCTCGTCGGGTCCAGGACATGAGTCAAATACAAAAGTCAATTTCTTAAGAAAGCTTAAGAATAACGAATAAAATAAAAATAAATGTTGAGCTCCATACAAAAAAAAAAGGAAATTGTCAATAACTTATTAAATAATAACTTTATCAAGAAACGTTACAAAACATAAAATATTCCTTTTTGGTAAAGGAACACATTGGCGTATTTATTTTTTCAAAATTAGGCACTTGATTTTTGAGCGACGCTAAGTCTATGAAGCTCTAATATCAGCCCACCGTGCGCCCCCACCGCCCCCCCCCCTTACGCCGCTACTGCAGCATAGTAATACTACATTACATACTAATTTTGTATTAGCGCGGATCCAAGGCGCGAACTTACTTTATACTCTATCTATGGCATTAATAACTGTGCCAATTAAATCGGTCATTCTCACGATTAGGCGTTCTCAGCCTAATTACCATATCATTTTTGAAATTTGGCTTAATTGACTTAAACGCATTTAAATATAAAACACCTGAAAAGTACGAATTGAATAATCGTAAAGGCGTCAAATTATTCAAAGCAGTTTTCGCGCAAATGAGGCCCAAAAATTTTATGGTCACGGTAATTAGATAAGACTAATACTTAATCTAACGGTAATTAGAAAAGATATGTAAAATAACAAACAAAACAACATCTTGCATTGATAAATTTGTACACAAATATATACCGTCATAAAAAACGCTGTAGGTACTCTTAAAACCCTTTTTAAAAAGAAAAACACCAATTTCTATTATTTATTGAATTAAGATATTTTCAGTATACTGCAAGAATAGAGGCTATAACAGGAACACTTAGTTTGAGCAAGAAGGGGCTACGTGTCACATTTCAAATGAGAGCATTTAGCTGAATCAGAATCATCATTATTTTATTTGCTTTAAATGTGGTACAAACGATGGATACAGATAATGGATCAAATCTCACAAATTTGTCTTTTCGGATAACCTAAAATGCATATATCGAAAAATTAATTAATGATATTAGTGTTTTTTTCCCTTTTTTAATCTATCTGCGATCAGCCATCAGCCTCATCAGATTGGATTGAATTTGTAATAATGACAGTTCCAGCTCTGCATAGCCCATGATTTGTTACCTCGATTCTTTTACAATACGTTTTCAGATTGATGCTATTCGCTTTCTCCTGAGCCTGAATGTAGAGTTCTCAGAATTTAGAAGGGATGCAGCAAATAGATTTCCTCTTTGAAGTTTGGTATCACTTCATTGGACTTTGTAAACCAAGGTGTACAGCTCAAGATTTTTAATACTTTGATTTGAAAACGTTAAAGTATTTCTACATTTGAGAGGCTGGGTCGATGCCATATGTCTACATGGCTCTTAGGATGCATTTGTAAATAGTTTGTTCTCCAAGCTTCTTCTGCCCAGTATTCATTGCATATCACGATGCTTTTTCTATGCATAACAAGGCAGGTAGGATGCAGTCTAGGATGGTACAAAGTGCCTATACACTCTCGCCTTGAAAAGGCCCATTGTCTGTTCATTTGTTCCCTTTTGTTCTTAATGTGTTCACGCCAGGTAAGTGTTACTGTTGGACAATCTCCTCTTCTTATAGCGAAGGTAATATGGATAGAAAAATAAATATCTGGTACAAGACATGTTTCACACAGGGGTGACATCTCCTGGCCATCAGAAAGCCCCGATTTCACTCCAGCTAACTTCTTTTTGTGGGGTTACCTTAAGAGTTAAAATGTACTCTATAATCCAACAACCATGCAGCAACTAAAGCTGAACATTCGTCATGAAATCGAATCTATTTCGAGGTAACTAACGAAAACTTTTCAAAATTTTGATGTCAGATTGGAAGAAAAGTCCGTAAACATGTCATGCGAAAGTTAAGGTATTTTTTTCATATTTTATTAACATACTTATTCAATCGTAAGTGCAATTTGTAGGTAATAATTTCATACAACGGTGATTATAAATATATGGTAATTAGTACATGGAAATTATAAAACGATAGTTTTTCTTCAAAATTTCCAAAATCTGCAGGGTATGCAAATACTGTCTTACTACAATGTACGGAGGCCAAAGTAATGTTTCTATTTAAACTAACAACGTGGATCTACCTTTATAAATCTAGTATAAAAATAAGGACATGGTAATTAGAAAAATTGAAAACCAAAGATATGGTAATTATACTCTAACGCAATTCATCGACGGTTACGCCAACGCAATAGACATCCACTTGCTAACAGGTCAAGGCACTAACTAAGGGCTAGCGCCGCGCGCGGTAATGATGTGTCAAATACTATTACTTAGGCTAGTATGACCACGAACAGAAAACGTAACGGTAATTAGGACTTTAGCTCGGACAAGCGGTTTTTTAATTATAATTATTTACAGAATGGTTCTATTGAATAGATATTTTGCCAAGCATAAGACAATCTTATAAACTCTTTAAAATGTTGAATGGAGTCAATCAAATCTATACGACATAAAAATTACAGCCAACTTTTAACATTAAGTCGGTGTGCGGACGCGTCACGATAATTATATAACAGAGGTTCATGAAATTAATTTAGCCACTAATACTTAAAATAGAGGCCTATGATTTTATGCACAACTGGATAAGGTTGTGAAGTAACATATAAAAATACTTGCATGTCTCTAACTTGTCATTTTTAAGGATTTAACAGCCCGGACACGCAAAAACTAGCTAATTTGAGAATGGCCGAAATGCACTTTCTATTAAATTCCTCCTAACTAGACTACAAGGAATAGCTGTTACAATGGTTAAAATAATGCAAGTCATGCGGGCTTGTGCGATAAAATTGACAATGAAACTTAAATTATAATGAAAGTATTGGGGCAGTTCCGCTTCATCGCCATCTGCATTTATTAATTAACCAGAACAGAAGAAAGTCGCATTACATAATCACTTAATCAAGAAATCAGAAACTGTCAATGAATAGACCATTGACCCGTTTTTTTTTATTATTTCATATAATTAACTTTTAAAAAAAATATAACCGACTTCAAATGCGTGAACACAAAAAAAAACTAAAAATTAAAAAATTTTGATAATACCTATTCAACAAAAAAATAATCGTTCAAATTGGTTCATAATCGGCGGAGATATTGCGTATAAAAAAGTTCATCCCCAATTTTCCACCCTTGGGGGTAAAATATTTTCTTCAAATTCGCATGAAACCACCCTTTTGATAATACCTATTCAACAAAAAAATTATCGTTCAAATTGGTTTATAATCGGCGGAGATAATTGCGTATAAAAAAGTTCATCCCCAATTTGCCACCCTTGGGGGTTGTTTTTTTTATTATTAAATTTAAATGGGACCACCCTTGAGGTATTACCTATACGCCGAAAAAAGATTTGTTCAAATCGGTTCATAATTGACGGAGTTATCGCGTAACAAACATAGAAAAAAAAAACATACGGGTCGAATTGAGAACCTCCTCCTTTTTTTGAAGTCGGTTGAAAATCACCCACGTCCGTATTGGGTCACAGACAATATTACGCAACATGTAAACTCTCAACTTTTTGAGTATTCTGCGCGGTGCATTGCGCACGTGCGGCAACTTGACGTGACTTTAATTTGAATTTGGAACAAAATTAAATTCGCGCCATATTTATGGCATTTGGGGGAAATCGAGAGTGGCCGAGTGAGAGGCTGCTTTAAGAAGCCTTTTAGCGAATAAAAGAATTTCCTGTTTCGCTTGTAGCGAGAAAGCTCTACGATATTCTCGTATAATTGAGTTTATAAAAATTACACGTAAAAGTTTTTAAGAGAAATATTGGCGATTTTATGGATGTTGCTCGTTATTTTTATAAAAGCTTAATTGAGCTTTTAACAAGATCTAGCAATATTTTCAATAGATTTTTAAAATTAAAAATCAATTTCTCTAACTTCATTTAAATTGCTAATTAATAGGTACTAAAGCACCTCTATGCAAAATAACATCTTAATTTATCTCCGGCAATTCAGTCCAATCAAATTCAAGGTAATAATTATGACCCATAGATACCAGGACAAGCAAAAGTTAATAAAAAGTTATCGATATAAACGAGTTCTCGGTCGGCATTATAAACAATACGAGTGTGACTGGCAGATACAACCTTATCATGGACTACGCTCTTTTCTCTCGCCCGCAATCAACTCAATGAGCTAGTGATAGCAATACCAATTAAATTAAAAAAAGAAATAATATCTTAATTGGTCTAGGAGTAGTTTTATAGCTACTATTTACTTAATTATCAGTATTAAAAGATATTAAAGGGTCACAAGTCTCCACTGCGAGATCACGCCCTCTAATTTGATAGCAAATGGAGGATTTGACATACAGGTGGCCAGTCTGTTGGGATACCTACGATGATTTTGCCATATTAACCCCTTAGTCACGTCTTACGACAGCCATGAGGATAGTGGTCGTGGTCCTATTCTACTCTGCCGAGACCTAACGGCTTCTACTATTAATCTAAGTACCTATGCAATATATTATCAAAAGTTCCGTGACTAAGCTACAATAATATGCTTGTGTTAGAAGTGGACTAACCACAATAATCCAGCAGGCGACGCGGTTCGAACCAGCTTTCTTATCGTATCTTGAGCCAGCTAGTCTGACACCGACACCTTTGGGCTATTCTCGCCCTAATTAGATTAGATTAATGCCTGTTTTCACCATCAATTCCAAATTTTTAAGTGACCCCTATGAAAACAAAATTCCTGTTATGTGTTACCATAGGGTTCACTTAAAAATTAGGGATTATTGATGGTGAAGACGGGCTAAAAATGTTGTTAAATGTTACCATAGGAGTCACTTAAAAATTAGGGATTATTGATGGTGAAGACGGGCTAAAAATGTTGTTAAATGTTACCATAGGAGTCACTTAAAAATTAGGGATTATTGATGGTGAAGACGGGCTAAAAATGTTATAATTACCGGGTGCAATCTGTCGTGGCGCTCGTCGCGGTTGGCGCGGAGGTCGATGGTGTGGAAGCCGTCGTCGGCGCCCTCGAAGGCTTTGTTCACGCACCCGCCCTGCGCCATCTTGGAACCTGGGGACACAAGCATTAAATACAATAAAACAGTTTTTGTTACTCAGAGCCAAAGCACACGATGCGTTGCGACGGAGCGGTGTTGCTGCGTCATCTTACATGGAAATATCTGTAGCCTTAGATTAATAAAACCTAGATAGATAGTCAGTGCACGAAAAGTGAGGCAGATTTTAGTAAGCCAGAATGGCTCACCCGTAAACGTCACATGAACTGTCAAAGTGAAAAATTGGTAAACACGTCCGACGACTTTTAATTAATTAAGACGGTTTGTGCTGTGAAAGGGTGTCTAAATACATCAGAAAAACGAAAGAAAGTGACCAGTGTTATATTTCATAAGTAAGTACTACGATTCGACGCGTATTTTGCTTGAATTTGGCTTAAATACGGGAATAATACCAGTAACAAGAAAATTTATTTCCCAATTGTTCGCCGTACAAATACACTTCCTTTTTTTATGAAATCGAGACTTTTAAGTCGATTTATCTTATTGTAATTAGGTAGGTACTTTGAATTCAATAAATAAGTAAGTACATGATGCGTTTTGTTTTTGTTAATTATAAAATAATTAAAAACGTATTAAAAATTTCCCTACTTTCGGGAAAATCGCCTTCACTGTCTACACTCCCCAACAAAATTGACACTAATGACATAAGATTTTTGCCTCACTCTTGACGAAGCGTTTGTATGAAGACTATCCATCTAGGTTTTATTAATCTAAGTCTGTAGCGAAAACACGGCGTGATACGGCGATATCATATTGCTGTGTGGCGCGGCGCCGCAACACATCGCGTGCTTTGACTCTCACAAGCTACAAATTCAAGATAAACTGACACTGCAAATACCCAAATTGATTTTAATTAGCATTCTAGTTAGTCTAATTTGAGTATGAAATAAAATGGTGATCCAAAATTGTGACCTAGATTTTTTCAATTTAAAGACCTTGTGTGACCGTAACGGAAAATTCCAAGAGCAACCTAGCCTATTAAAGGAAAAGCTGTTAAGTAGGTAGGTACTTTTTGATTCCCGTAAAGACGGCCTAAATACGGTACATTGAACTTCAACAGGAACCAAACCAAAGTCATCGGTTAGTGTCAACAATGATTTATAGGTACGTGTGCTCAGCACACAAGTAATGTACACATGGTCGTTAAGAGAACAAACGAATAAAATACACGGCTATTAGTTTAATCACACCTATATTTTTTTTTATCATTATCATTCATTCATCGCATGACTAGAACTTATGATTTTATGTGAACTGGGATAATTAATAGACTTTAACTTAAATACATAGAAGACTAAGGCCCGGTTTCCACCTAGGCAGTGCGGAGCAGAGAAGTGTTTTGAATAATCAATTAGATTATTCATTATTGCTACTTCTCTTCTCCACTCCGCACAGCTCCGCCGCTGTCAAATCTAAATATAAACTCAAAGGTGACTGACTGACTGACATAGTGATCTATCAACGCACAGCCCCACCAGTGATCTATCAACCACTGGGCGGATCGGGCTGAAATTTGGCATGCAGGTAGATGTTATAACGTAGCTGCGTAGGCATCCACTAAGAAAGGATTTTACGAAACTCCACCCATAAGGGGTAAAACGGGATCCACGCGTACGAAGTCGCGGGCGGTCGCTAGTTCTATAGATAAACTTTGACAGTCACTTCTCGGCTCCGCTCCGCTTTGGTGGAAACCGGGCCTTACTTTAATGGCAGAAATTTGTTTCATGGAATGAATTTTTTTTTTGTAACGAAAAAGACAATAATTGAGACCCCAATAATATTACTTCTAAGACAAGTAATGAATGAACAACGAGTAAAAGCGGGTCACGGGCGACACGCTCCCACGGCGGGGGTTCCGTACCATTGTTCTAAGGGAACACTGACGTGACCATAATGACAATAAATATGAAAAACTTTGTTCATTAAAATTAATAATAGGCGGACATTAGATATTTATGAATAACAGTGAAATGAGTGATCAGATCCTGATCACTACTTTTTGTTCTTCTATCGTGTGCGCGAGTTAAGTTTCCCGAACTTTTTCAGAGTAAACGTGTCACTGGAGTGGAATTTACCTAACTACTTCTTACTTTTTCAGGAAGTTCATCGACAGTCGAATATAAACCTCCTCCTTTTTTGAAGTCGGTTAAAAATTGGATTAAATCTATTGTAGGTAGCCTAGCTGTTTCTGATAGCGTCCAAATCACGAGAACTACAGGCATCATCCCGTCCAGAAAGTACTTATTTTATTTTTCTTTATTCAGAAAACCACAACTTAGCTCTTACAGCCAATTACACTTAAGTGTGTTTTGCTAGAACTTAATAAGTCACACGTATAGAAAGCCGGCAGTGCCAATCAGCAAAAAAGCTTCCATAAACGGTCACATAGGAAACGCGATTGAAACTCATGAGAATCCAACTGGTATAGAGATTTTCGAAACCACACCACAATGGCGGTCGCCATGGGAAACGATATGCGCCGGCGCACCTTCTATGAGCTAGGGCTGTCATACGCTGTCGTTGACATTTGCTGTGTCAAAGCCGAAGTGAAAGCACGCACGATTGTCATTTTATTTCTCAGTTAACATGCAGATTTCACAAGAATCAAATTGATATTGATTCGAAATCTCAGCTTGTCACTGTGGTCTGTTAACTGATTTTCTATAGTGTTTTCCATTTCCACAATTAGTCATCCCGTCAACCTAAACTTTTCTTTTATAATTGACGTGACTACGTGTACTCTACTGAAGCTATTATAAGCTAGGATAATTTTACACACGTTGGACCTCTCTCAGCTCGATGGACGATTGTAATAAATAGCTGGTCGCAGCTGAAAAGCTGAAGATCAGTTTCTTTGGAGTTTCGTGAGAAAAACTAGGTGACCCTTAAGTTAAGTAAGTTTGTTCCCTTCCCGCTTTACTCACAAAAGAGAAAGACTCCTTTATGAGGAACATCAGGGAGAATCGGATATGTCACGTCATTTTTTAACAATCGGAATATTATACAGGGTGGAAACGATAAGTGAACTCACTCGATTATTTCTAAACTATACAAGATATCGAAAAACTGGTTCCTGATCCTGAAAGTTCTTGACGAGCTCTTTCAAACGGTACCAATAATAGGTTACAGAATAAATTGGAACTATCCGAAAATTCAATGTTTCCAGCTTCCAAAAAACAAAAATAAATTACACTTCTAATATTGTGTGGTTGGCATACATTTAGTATGGAAACATTGAATTTTCGGATAGTTCCAGTTTATTCTGTAACCTATTATTGGTACCGTTTGAAAAAGCTCGTGAAGCACTTTTAGGATCAGTAACCAGTTTTTCAATATCTTGTATAGTTTAGAAATAATCGAATGAGATCACTTATCGTTTCCACTTTGTATACTCGTAGAAAGTGACAGTTCAAACGCATGTTTACTGACACGAAAACTAAAGTAAAGCATCCCTAGAGACGTCACCGTAGTTCTGCGTTGTGCACATGTGCCCACGCCTCCAAACGCTTGCGGTATTGGGTAACAATATATGTACTAGCAATAACAATACGTCTTTATGGCGAACATAAAAATACCATAAACCTTTCGAACTTACGAAGGATATTTTCAGATATTTTGTACGTGAACACTACAGACAATGATATGTTTGCTCTTTAAACAAAAAAACCTCTCTCATTTGACATCCCAATGCCTAATCTGCCGTCGGAAAAACCATGTGCGTAAGTTCGACTTCAATAAAATTGAAATGAGATATTGATTATTTATATTCGATCTTTTAATAAGTTATTACTTTATGTTGCTCAAATGGAATAACTAATTTTACCATGGATCCATGAACCCATAAGTTAATATATGACCATTTCCATATAGTTACTCAGCTCTATTATCCTTTCACCCTGAAGTGTTTGAGCAAAATCACCATTTTGCAAAAACCTCTGGAGAGATGAAAATCATACCAAAACTTTGCATAATATCTTATCTCGATTCAAAACCCTCGAGCATGGCTTCAGTAGTTACTAATTTAACAGATAACTAGTTAGTTACCTAAGGACGGCTTCTCATCTCATCTCATCCCTTAAAAATAGACTCTCTCGCATAATAAAATACAAACACACTTGTGGTATGCGAACCAATTTTCTGTCACGACGCTCACTCGTCTCCACTCACACTCACTGCCCTGGAAAATAACCCGCGTACCTGATCATATTAAATTACTGTTTACTGACTCGAGCACGACCTGCTCCGAACATCTAGCTGTTCGTAAAAAAGGTTTTCGGTGTTTTGAACGTACATGAGTTGTACAGTGCTGGCCAAGGTATAAAAGTTGAATGTACCTTACAGTACAGTACCACACACCGCCCATACTAGTTTTTCTCCGCAGTCACTCACTTATTGTAGAGCTAAGAATGACTAAGTTAAAATCGTTTTTCATGGTCAGGTACTATCGACCTACGTATACTAAGCACTGAATAAAAGATGTGTATTATACGTATCATCATATCATGCATGAAACTAAAAAATATTTGTCAGTTTTATTATTTGTCTCATAAAACTAAGGTCTATCATAGATAGACACATTCGCAGACTCAATCGTAATCATAATATTATGTTTGCAAACTGATCTGTGGATAATTTCTAAGAAAATAAACAACATCTTTAGGCTTATCTCTTATCAAAGCCTTCTTATCACTACACGATTACTTTAATTATTACGATCCCGAACTCTATGAACTTCCCCTTCCCCTTCCACATGAGATATGAGATAGTGATGATTACGCTCTACGGCTTAGACCTTAAGGTCACCTTATCTTAAACTTGTAAAGGCAGATTAATGGAACACTATTGTTGATAAGCACGTGTAGAGATGTATGTAGAGTCACAAGAGATTTGCTCCTTCACGAGAGATGCAGGGTCTTAATAATCGTTGTAATCGATAACAAAAAAGGGTCTAGACAAAACTAATTTAACAGTTTTTAGCCTCATTAAAATTATAGCTTTCACAATTTTAAGAAAAATTAAGGAAATAACTTTCTCCTAGATTCTTGGTAAAATAAGAACTGGAAGGTTTGTCTAATTATAATAAACTTTATTAGAAAATGTGATTGAAAGAAAACTAAGGCCCACAAGAAATTCAAGGCTCTACG
Source organism: Ostrinia nubilalis (assembly GCF_963855985.1). NCBI lineage: Eukaryota > Metazoa > Arthropoda > Insecta > Lepidoptera > Crambidae > Ostrinia > Ostrinia nubilalis. The sequence goes on along the minus strand of NC_087088.1, from coordinate 1,455,164 downwards.
TATTACCTTAACAACACGCATAAGACAGTCTTGACAGTGTACCTACCAGTTTTCTTTTCTCGTGTAATATAGGACACTGAGTTCAGAGGCACATAAAGCTCTTTAAGCCATTTTTCAATTAATACACACAATCATATACAAATAATACGAAGGAGACTAGATAAGAGACTTAAGTATTAAGTATGTTGATTTTGCATGTTTGGTTTTATTATCACAAGATGGCTGAAAGATAAAATTTACACAAAGTTGTGACGAGAATGTAACCTGCATTGTAATATTTGACGTTTCATAAATTAAATCCTTTCCCTAAAATCTGATAAGTATAACTTAGTAAATATGTATATCATAGTTAGGGTGACTATGACGCTGGCTTATCTACTTGTTTTTGTTCAATAAGCGAGCACCTACTTATATTATTGCTGAAAAACAATCGAGTACTGGTTTAAATGGAACCCTCTATGTAGTAGAACCCTCTAGTATGAGATGTGTAAGTAGGTACGATACTCGAAATAACAACAATGCCTGCCCCTGTATCACCTGTATTTCAGACAAACATACTGTTATAATATTTAAATCAAAATTAGTATGATTGGCATAACAATACGAGTGATTCTTTTACTTTTTGTAATGCTTCTTCTGAAGGTCAAAAGAAATAAATTAAAAGTTAAGATACTAAGACACAATTTTCATTTACTGCAGTATCTTTTCAGTTCATTTTACAGTACTTTTAAGATGTCTACGTGTAGACAAGTTCGTATAATAAAACCACCTGTATGCAAATATAATGTTACAGTTTTCATCATAGACACCGACTGTGTAATCTGAAGACAAAAAAGTGGTAATTAATATGTAAAACAACTCTCAAATATGTTCATTTATCATCTCGCGTTCATCTATGAAAACATCATGTTACTTACATAAATCTTGTGAAATTTTCTTACATTAACATGAAACGAATTTTCCACCACTGTAAGTTTCGACAAAGAGAATACTTACGATACATACTTACTTACTTACTTAGTCATTAGAAAATATCATAATTTAAATAGTAATATGTCGTTATTGATAAGATAAAGTTGTTTAAATAATACGGTCAAATGTCTAGTAAAATAAAACAACGAAAATATATTAATTAAACGGTGGTTTTAGGCACCCAATCACGGTTTTAGAGCAAAACTTTTAGATGTAAAGAAAAAGCTTTATTTTACTTTTAAATCAGTTGTTCAGATTTTCATTTTTCTAGTCGCTTTGTGCGTCTTTTGCAATGATGAATAACAATCAGCATATCAAATCTGGATTAGTTTCGCCGAACACGCGTCATGAAACAAACTGTACCTACATTCCATAGACCACAGATAACCCATACCAAATCTCTAAACACTAAGGCTGGGTTGCACCATCTTACTTTAAGTCAAATGTCAAAAATCTGTCAACCTCCATACAAAAAACACAGGTTATCGTAATAGTTACAGTCAAAGTTAGGTGGTGCAACTCAGCCTAAGGGTGGATTCGACCGAACAAGAGTAAATAATAATCTCAGAATAAATCGTCAGTTTTGACATAATATGTAACATGTATTTCCCATACTGAAACTGTCAATGTGCCAGTTATACCAGGAGTTATTCTCGGATTAAAGTTTGGTCGAATCGGGCCTAAACCGTTGTTTGAGAATGCCTTCATATCTAGCTAGATACATAAATGTATTTATTTATGTTATCTTACCTAGGTGTGTATGAACAGAAATAAATGGTTCAAATAGTAGCTACGAGTAAATCATTCATGACACTCACAGTCTGATAACTTGATATCACAGACAGAGATACGAAGCTTAACTAGCAATTATTTCACAGTTAATTAACCACTAATGAGTTATCAATGCACAATCCTGAGCAAACAATACTTGCGGTATCTTAATTATTTGCTATCCTAGCTATTGCAACTACGGTCACAACTACGGTGGAAACGTTTTAATTAAACAATGTTATGCTACGATTGCCTATCGGCCGTACCAACCCGTACCTATTGCTATTACTTACATACTTATAAACTACTTATGTATTTGCAACACCTTACCATAGCACTATAGTGTCCACTCCCTATACCAGATTTCGTAGCAATACAAGGCTTTGACGCTATACTACGATTTAATAAAGAATCGATTTTGATTCCTTATCTCCTTGGTACTTGAATTTGCTAGGTACTTATCTGAAATTGACTTCTTTGGCTGGATTGCACCATCTTAGACTAGGCGCAGACCACCGATTTTTAGTTGGCCGATAGTTGGGCCCGATTTTAATTTGTGTGAAGAATTGGCCAAATCAAATCGGCGTAATGTGCGCACTTCCATACATGCCCATACTGATCAACTGCCCGACTAAACTATCGGCCCACGAAAAATCGATGGTCTGCGCCTAGGCTTACTTTAACTGTGCTTTAACTAAGAATAACAAATGTTAAAAAACTGTTTGTCGTTACAGTTACAGTTAAAGTTAGGTAGTGCAACTCAGCCTTAAACCACAACATTTACATAACTAAAAACTTTTCTTCTAGAGCTTTTAAGATTTCTTGTGTCGCATAGGTCTTTTAGTCTTTTTTAGGGTTCCGTAGTCCTGACAAGGAACCTTTATAGTTTCGATGTTATGTCTGTCTGTCTGTCTGTCCGAGGTTTTGCTTGAAAACTATTGGCACTAGAGAGCTGTAATTTTGTGGAGGTATGTTTATTAATCACGGCGACAAAAAGGTAAAATAAAATTTTGAAAAAAAAAAAAAAATTATGGTAGCTCCCCTACATGTAAAGTGGGGATGAATTTTTTTTTCACCTTCTACCCCATCATATGGGATATCGTTAGATAGGTCTTGTAAAATGGCTTAGGGGTTTCTAAGACTATTTTTCCATTTATTAAAAGTTAGATTCTACCCACACTCTATGTCTTGTAAGCCTGCCCGAGCATTATTAAGAAGTCCTACCAAGACATAGAAGCCTTCACTTACATTCGTGCAGGTAAATCGTTCCGCCCGTTGAGTTTAATATTTGCAGAATGCTAATGCTACATACTAAATGTTTAAAATATTGTGAAGTAATATACATTTTAATAGCATGTCAGGTATTTAATTGCATGCTTGAAAAATTTGCTTTATTATAAAAAAACTTATTTACATAACATTAATGCTTCATCGAGCGTTGTTTGCACTTGTAGTACGTTAAAAGAATTACAAAACTAACATAAAATATATATTAATTAATTATATTCGTACATACTTTTTATTTGATTCCAGGAGTCAAACCGTATCACTATAAATCAATTTCAATCATTTCACTGAAACTTTACAAAAATACCGCGGGTACAATGTAAACAATAGCACATCCAAAACTTGACAATGGATTTCACAACACCACGGAAACACTTGAAGCAAAAGGTTGTGTTACATCGTATTTAGTGACGCAACGAAAGTAAAAGTGTGCGGTATAGCGGCGTACGCGCAGTACGAGCGCTCACGCACCTGTCTCGCGGCGGACTGCGCCCGCGCGTGTCAAGGCCCGCGCAGGGGTCGCGAACATTTTTACTTAGTAATTTGCATTACTATCTCTTATCTTACCCGCATTGGAGATTAACACAGGGGTACCTAACTCAGCATTTTTTGAGTCAACACATTTATGGCACAGGGAGTTCCTGCATTTTAATACTGGCGCAACCATTTCCTTTGATTCCTTTGAATTAAAATCAGTTATCGAGTAACGTTGTCCAGGTAAACAGGTTACATATTAAAAAACAAGACCGACAGTTGGTCAGTAAAATAAAATTAAAGATTACGATACGACTAATAAAATTACGTAGTTTTAATTTGTAGATAAATATGACATAATTTGCAATCTTACCAAATACTGTTCAATAACTGCATTTTGCGGTGCGAACCTGAAATCTTAACATCTTTCTTCAATTCTCCTCGGTCCTAAAAAATAAAGCTGATGTCAATAATTAAGTAAGTATTGTCTTGTCATGTTAAATGCCGTAGCATTTTAATCGTTTGTTAAATAGTCTTGTAAACTTTTCGCATGAAACAAATCACTTTGAACGTTTATTATTAAATTAATATAATTAACTACTACTATTCCTATTGAAAATACTTTTAGGAAAATAATAACCTCAATTACTTTGTAATGCACAATATTAAGTTAATTTATAACTTTGTAGGCATCATGTTACTAAGTTATTAAACATATTCTAGTTACTTTACTTACAAAGTACATAATTATGTACCTACGGACAACGACGCAGCAAGCACGCAAATATTAAACTGTATTATATGAACAATTAAATCATGCTTTCAAAATTCAAGCTTAATTATAAAATAAAATTACCGACATAAATCATTCAAATAAAATTAATGACATTTAAAATAAACCACCATAAATGCCCTAGGTTGCTAACCCCTGGAGTATACAACCTGTTTGGCCGGACATGTGTAGGGCCACCATAAGTTGGGGGAAGCAGGGAATTTCGTTGGACACGCTTCTCGTAGTTACGGTGGGGTACCTAATTATAACTACAGACGCAGTGGGGCTTGAAGACTTGATAACATGGTTATTGTGGAAGGGAAACAATTTACATTTTTAATTTACTATTGCACAGTTATACTGGCGGTACGGAAGGCCCATTGAGCTTCACTGTGACACCTTAAGTGGAGGTAATAAGATGCTATTTTGTAAATAAAAATTTTGATTATGTGCTATCGACTCTATTAAAATGAACAGCGAAAAACTGTAATAATGGTAAATACTGAATACTGCTAATACCTTAGCAGGCGAATACCTATAATCTGTGCCTATCCAACTTAGGTATACATAAGTTAATTTAGATTCAATCTAACATGGAACCTTAATCGAACAAGAAACATCACACAAAGTAATTTTTAAGATACACTATACCAACTCAGAAATTCCTTTTATACGAATTTTGTATTCCAACTTCTGAATTCTAAACTAAAGACGAGGCTTCATAGTTACGAAAATCCTAAGGTTGGGTTGCACCATCTTATTTTAACAATTCCATACAAAAAACACAGGTTATCGTTGAAGTTACGGTCAAAGTTAGGTAGTGAACTCAGCCTAAGTAGGTGGTGGTTAGGTATTACAATTTATTTCCTAAGCCAAAAGTTCTAAGTGAGATAGTAATCACATTCACATTAGATAATCTCTTAATCCCTTAGACAACACGCAGTAGTGTAGGTACGTTCACTTTGATCGCAAGTATCCCGATGAAAGATTTATTAACTTTGTTAGCTTAAATGAGAAGTTTCACCTTTATTTAGTGTTCAACGAAATAGATTTTTTCTATTAATAATTAGCAGCGGAACGAATGACTTCACTTTCCCTTTTTCTAACGCTACACAGATGATTGGTTTTAATCATTTAATTAATTAACAATAGCATCTTGCAGAGTTCCATTCTTCATTAGAGATTTTTGGTAAGCATCAGTAATAATAGAATTTGTCTTCTAGCGATAAATTTGATCTTGTGTTGTTATGTTTTGTCACTTTTTTCTTGGTTTTTAATATTGTGTACAAAGAGATATACTTATTAAACTGTTTTCTCTTTAGACTTATGCCCGTTTTCACCATCAATCCCTACTTTTTAAGTGACCCCTATGGTAACACAACCGGAATTTTGTTTTCATAGCGGTCACTTAAAAATTAGGGCTTGATGGTGAAAACGGGCACTAGTCGTTTAGGTCCTGCTATTAGTGGTACTTCGGCTAACGTAAGCCACTCTTACAAATAAGTGCAACATGTGGTCGCCCTACCGGAAATACCTGAGCCCAGTCAGAGAAATAGGCAGCCGAAGCTGAACAAAAAAGCGTTGCCGTGCCCAGTAGCCTGGAACTGGGCTCCTTTTGTAACTTTCAATTGAATTACAATGAACAAGTCGTGCTACCACACTCATGGAGTAAACATCAAGTATAATAAAATTTGAATTGCTAATGCTAAAGTTTAAAAAATATTCTGATTAGGTAGTTAACACCAAATTCCAAGGCATAACTGTATAAAAAAATACCTGTAATTGATTAGTATAGTAAATAGAGTTGTAAAACAAGTGGCGTCATACGTAGACTAATTCCTCAGTACCTACCTAGTTACCTACCTATTTACTGTATTTTGGTTTTTATTACATAAACGTTTCAATGAACCTTACTGCTAAATTGCACCACCCAACTTTGACCGTAGTAACTTTGACGATAACCGGTGTTTTTTGTATGGAGTTTGGCTGATTTTTGACGTTTGTTAAAGTTGAAGTAAGATGGATTGTCCTAAGGATTTATCTGTTCACTTTTAACCACTCAAAGTTAAAAATATAAATATGACCTGTATTCTGGCTTCATTTCAAGACGGCCGCAATGTCAGACTACTTACAGTTACAAAAACGGCAGGTTGTTTCAGCCGCGGGCGCGGCTAATGTGCGCTGAAAGGTGCTGAAAAGAGACTGGGGAACTCCTTTCAGGTAAGGCTGGGGGCACGCTTGCAACATAGTCTGATAGACAAAAAAGCACAGCAGAACCGACCGAAAGCTGGAGGCTGACTGATGGCAAATCAAAACATACAGAGAGTTAAATAGTCTAATAGTTAAAATAATAAACATCTTGGTCGTAGTGTAGGAGTTAGCCTCGGGAAGATAGCTGGTGGTAGTGTTGCAGGATCAAAAAATCTAGACTTTGGTTTGTGGTCTCCTTATTCAGTAGACTGCCATATCCTGAAATGATGATAATTCAATTTAGCATGATGTTAAGTAATAAAACTTAAATAATAAATACATAAGCGTAAAATCGACACTTGTAAAAAAGACATCAACGAGTTCTCATAAGTATTAATTTAATATTCAGTAATGAATGAATGATCAAAAAAGTTAAAAATAAACTTTTTTAAAAACAAGCTTTTATTCTGAATTTCGAAAGCTTGTATCGCGCATGGAATTTATTCCTCTTTTTCTCTGTTTGCGCTACAAGCTTTCGAAATTCAGAATAAAAGCTTGTTTTTAAAAAAGTTTATTTTTATTATAATTTTATTTTACACTTTTTAGCTATATCTTAATCTCAGGACCCTGGAAATTATCTAACACTAAAGTGCTCGAAAAGACAAATCCAACGAACCCAAACTCGATGAGTTTCTGCCGTTTTGTTTATGAGTTCCTATGGCCACCTCCCGACTCCATCATCAGACCAGCTCAATGGTACCATAATATTGCATTGTCATTGTACTTCCATAAGTATACCAAATTTCAGCTCAGTCGGTTGAGGAGAACTGGTCTTAAATTCAGTTGCAAGATTTGTCCCACACATACTAACAAGTGAAGTCAATATAAAGCTTGTAATAAAAAGCTTGTAATAAAAAATACCGAATCAACGTAACATTGAATCTTGAAATTAATATTCAATGTTACGTTACAATACCTACGTTTTAGTCTAAAACAAATACCTTCATTTATAAAGTAAATCGACTCCTTAGTAACATATTTTTTAATTGGTTCGAGAAAACTGAACCTAAGGTTTGTTACCTACTTCACGATCTGGTAAGGTACGTATGCGCCCGCCCTTACCAGCCAGCCAGTTGGCGAACAAACTGGGGCACCTGTGCGCTGCCTTTGTTCCCGTCTAATCAGAGGCCCGTATGCCTCACACGGAATCCAGATGACGGCATAAAAACTGCCACGTAAGCCTGAAAACTAATCTTGCAAGTAGATTTTTACTAACATCTGTTGTCTAGAGAGGTATCCGAACGGGAGGTCCTAGATTCGATTCCTATAGGTATCTGCCTGCCACGTAAAGACGTCGATTAAGTTATTTCAAACACTGTATCAAAAATATAAGTATTTATGCTCTCGCTTGAGCAGTTAGACAGGATAAAAGCATCTACTGATTAATCTGCAAAATGCAAAAGGAATTTCGTTATAGTTTTTTTTTGCATTATTGCATGCCATTGACCTTACCATTGACAGTATTTTAAACTTCTTTAAAAAACATACTGACCTACTTAGTCAAACCTATAAGAACGTGATCGCTGAAAAAAGAAAAATAAACAAAACGTCGTTGCCTAGCAACGGCCGTATTGACAAAATCGTCAGACGTTTTGTAATCAATTTTTGAAACGTAAAAAATATTTATAAACATGTTTTTTGAAGCTTGTTAGTTGACTATGAAGCTGTTGAAGTTCCACCTGAGGTACCACCCCCCGGGGATCATTCTGGAGTACCTGCAGAAAGGGGTCGTCAAGAATAAGGACATTGACCTGTTAGATCTTAACTGCAAGTAAGAATGTGCTTCTTATCAGTAATATTCAATAAACGGTCTTGTTTTTATCTGGATCAGATTCTTATAATTATCTTATTTGATTTGCATGGGTGACTAAACTGAATGTGTGGTTAAAAATTTAGAGCACTTGTGTACACTTTGACATAAGGTTTGACTCGCCATAAGATTTGTATTTTTCGTATTTTTCCTGCTAATAGTTTGCAGGGCGCTGGCTGGCAGGTCTACACTCTAGCTAGTCTAAGCGAACGATTCGTAAAATAGTTTTTCTTCTTTTCGTTCACATGCATGGTAGAATATCTCCACAACCTGTACGAGTATAATATTATGTTTTTCCAATGTGTTTTTCTTGATTCCAGCTCAGACATAAAAGAGATAGCCAAACGCCTCTACAAGAAGGAGGTGCTGATCACAGAAGAGGTCCGTGAGCAGTTGGAGCAGTGCCTGGATACCCTCAAGAAGAGGATCGAGCACGAGGGTCCGACTGGCAAGCGGTTCTACATCTACAAGACCTTGCAGACCCATGTCCTGCCGCTCACCAATGTAGCTTTTGATAAAACTGGCAATAGGTATATTAGTAGAGTATTACCAATATTAATAGGTGGTAGATAGAGTAGATACTTACCCTCAAGAAGAGGATCGAGCACGACGCCTGACTGGCAAGCGATTCTACATGTACAAGACCCTGCAGACCCACGTTTTGCCACTGACTAACGTAGCCTTTGATAAGACTGGCAACAGGTAATCTAGTAACAATAATAATGTCAATACTCTATAGTAATTTGATAGATTCCCTCAAGAAGGAGATCAGGCGGGGCACATAGCTCGTAGAGCTGATGGCCGTTGAGGCAGAAAAGTTCTCGAGTGGCGACCACTAGGTGGAACGACGATCTGGTGAAGGTCGCTGGAAGAACCTGGATGCAGGCAGTGCAGGACCGGTCGTTATGGAAATCCTTGGGGGAGGCCTTTGTCCAGTAGTGGACGTCATTTGGCTACGAATTCAGGAACGAACGAACGAATATACTTAATAGCACATTAATAGTAAGGTTGTGTTCACAGATGTTTGTCGGGAAGTTACGACAGGACATGCAAGGTCTGGGATGTGGACACCGGCAAGGAACTGAAGACCTTGGCTGGCCACCAGAACGTGGTGTACTCTGTTGCCTTTAACTTTCCCACCTGGTGAGTTAAAGTTTATTTTTTCTTAACAAGAAAATAACATTTAAACTGCACAGTTAGGATGAAGTCTCGTCATTGAAAATAAAATAATAATCTGATTGATTTTGGATAACCAAAAATTTTTTCAGTGGAACATAATCGCAAAAACAACATGGCAGAATATCCACAAAACAACAGTTTATGTACAGGTCACTTAACGTCAATCAGGTTTAAATGTATTACGAGGATTTCCAGTGCAATTCGTTGTCGATAAGTAGTACGCACTAGTAGACCTTGGCAATTTTCTAAATGACATCATAAAAATCCTCTTCTTCTGAAAAACTGGTATCGAAATGTTTTACAAAATACATTTTATTTTGCAACTAGACATAAATAGTTTCTTTCTCACTAGGGGCAGTTCGCTGTAAATATTAATCATCTACTTAATTTGTTATTAAAATTGCGAAAGACATTAGACGCAGGCTACAAAAATTCACAAAGTTTAAATATTAAACTGAACAGAGACCCAACATTGGATACTAATTGAAAACAATGGTTTTGAGTCATCTTCATTGTTTTTGTAAGGCGACGCGTCAGTCGTGTCTGACATTACAAAGCTTTTGTATTCAGTTATTAGAAAAAATAATATTTTACAAATGCACAAAAGTAATTTACTAACCTAAACCAAAACTTTGCAGTTTCAGTATCTTCTGTAAGATGATGGATTTTATCACTTACTACACACTTACTTATCAAATCATCACCAGCACCATCATTCTTCAATGCTTTCATCACCAGCGACCGCGTCATCACCGGCTCGTTCGACAAGTCGGCTCGCGTATGGGACCCATCCACGGGAGAGTGCCTGGCCACTCTATGGGGCCACCGCGGCGAGGTGGTGGCGGCCCAGTTCAGCGCCAAGGGGGACCTTGCAGCCACTGGCTCTATGGACCATACGGCCAAGCTGTATGATGTTAGAACAGGTGAGATTGGATGCTTGACAATACTGGTTAGAAAGGAAAAAAAAATTAAAAGCGCGTCCAAAAAGTTTCGATGCCTAATAATGACCTCACTAATAAGTACCTACCTTATGGCTATACCTTCTGAAGACTACAGGAATTAAGGTATTGTTATTGTATTAATACAAAAATTGCCAAAATTGACGTTACTTTGTCACAGGGGCTGAAATTCACAACTACACTGGTCACACGGCGGAGGTGATCGCGTTGCAGTTTGACCCCAACGAAGGCCAACGCCTCATCACAGGCTCCTTCGATGGCACCATCTCAATGTGGGACACCAGGGTCAAGGAGTAAGTAGTCGGCACAATGCCATCCAAAATATCTTTTTTGACTCAAACAAAATATTTCTTGCGTATCTATGTGCGCAATGTTTCATACCAAAGAAACTTTGCTCTAATACTTCTAATAGGCGTTTTGTTGGTTATTTGGAAATTAATTTTGGTTATAATGTAAAAACTTTACTTGATAGTTACATTATCCAAAACTACATAATTATCTTGCAATTTAGAAGTAAAGAGAACTAAAATTAGTCACAGGAGTGTCATGTCAGGGTAGGAGTCGTGCGTGTCATGACGCATACAAATTGTTCAGTCTTCATAAAAATAAAGGATTTGAGCAGGAAATTTTCATTCAACTAATATGACGATGACGCTATGCTCGGAGTCACTGAGACAGACGAATGTAGGCGTCCACCTACTTCAATCAGAATAAAGACCTCCAGACTGCATTTTGGGTGCATTTGCATAAATTCGTATTTAAATGCATAGACACAAGTTGTTTCTTGTTAGTTAAGCATGTAGCTGTTCTTACGCCTCATCTTGAATATTGCCATTGATCATGAATGATGCAGATTGTAATTGGATTCATACAAAATTACACCAATTTGTAAGAGGTAAATGGCAGGTAACATGTTGCACCAAAATGCCTATAGAGCTCTATGTAGACAATGTTACATTCGCTATCATCATCATCATCATCTCAGCCATAGGACGTCCACTGCTGAACATAGGCCTCCCCCAATGCTTTCCATGTTACCCGGTTGGTAGCGGCCTGCGTCCAGCGCTTTCCTGCTACCTTTATGATGTCGTCGGTCCACCTTGTGGTCCACATTCGCTATCGATTAATCTAAATAAGATAATTTACACTGACACGACATCAGTACTGCCGCGTTCGGAAGTAATTTCATACAAAAAGCAAAAAGTATTAAATCCACCAATGCGAAGCGGAGCGAAGATGACAGTAGACGTGTTTTAAATAACCAATCAGATTTCCTAGTTTCCTGAATAAATATAGTTATTCAAAACCCTTCTCCACTCCGTTGTCTCCGTTCTGCCTTGATGGAAACCGGGCCTAACTATCGGATTCTAAAACTACTTCTGACTGACTGTAATTTTTCAGCCGTGTATCAGTGCTCCAAGGCCACGATGGTGAAATCTCCAGCGTGCAATTCAACTGGGACAGCTCGCTAGTGGGCTCCGCGTCCTTGGACGGCAGCGCCAAGCTGTGGGACGCTCGCAGCACCGCCTGTTTGGCCACTGTGGCGGGACACACGGACGAGGTCGGTGCCTGGTATTTACACTAGTTCTGTCAATAAGCTTAGTACTGATTAGGCTTTAGATTAGATGCTGTAGATCCTGGCTACACAGGAGTTGCAGCGGTGGTAACGAGAGGTGGGAGTAGTCCCGTAGCATATAGATTCTTGTACACTTCATTTATGCACAAGCATAATAGGTGCTGACGGCCGTTGAGGCAGCAAGGTTCTGGAATGGAGGCCGCGTACCGAAAAACGCAGCGTGGGACGTCCACCTGCAAGGTGGACCGACGACATCATAAAGGTAGCAGGGAAGCGCTGGACGCAGGCTGCTACCAATCGATCAACATGGAAAGCATTGGAGGAGGCTTATGTTCAGCAGTGGACGTCCTATAGCTGAAATGATGATGATGATGATGATGATGATGATGATGATCATAATATTTGCTAAGCACAAAACAGTATAGGTACCAACTGAACTACAGATGATGGTATTCAGAAGATTTCATGCAACTTAGAACTTTACCAATATGATACGCAAGCTAGCTGAAGTAGTCTGCACCAATTGTTTCAAGCAACAAAAACTTTAATATGAAGTATGATATTTCATTCTTTGGAATACATTAAACCGCCTGCTTGAGCAGTCATTAAGGCTCAGAGATCTGCTCAATTTGACTATAAACACTCGAGCCGCCCACAAGGGCGGCACAAGTATAACATAAGTGTACAAACACCTGTTGACTATGAATGCTCTATCCAACCATACATGCAAACACTTAATTTACTTATCATCCTATCTTCCGCATAACCAGGTCCTCGATATCTGCTTCGACTGGGCCGGGCAGAGGATGGCGACGTCTTCCAGCGACTGCTCGGCGCGCATCTACGACGTGCGCTCTGACTTCAAGGAGCTGGCCGTCATGAAGGGCCATAGGGAGGAGGTGTCCAAGGTCAGACTTTATTTAGGACGTCATCTCGTTCTTCGTATTGTCCGGTTTGTCCTACTGGAAAATGGAACGAAATGACGTTCCTGCAGTAGAAGAGCAGCGCAACGAGAGGGTGGTACAATCAGGCCAGGATTTTAGCCAAACCACTTGTGATGTACTCGTATTTCTGTGCGTACTAAAATTTATTTAAAATAGGTACTTTTCATCCAATAAACATAATTATGGTGCAGGTCGCTTCTAATTCGTATGTTCTACTATGTTTTCTGCCTGAAATTAAGACAAATTAGATACATGACTTAGTTATAAGATTGATAAACTGACTAAACTGCCACTTACTTGCTCTATTCCATTCAGGTGTGCTTCAGCCCGGCTGGAGGTTGCTTGCTGACGGCGTCTGCCGACCGCTCCGCCAGGGTCTGGAATACCAACACGGGCAACTGTATACAGGTACTCTTGACTTATGGTCCTATGTCCCCTAGATGGGGCAGAGGGCGTCCACAACAGTCCTCCATCGCGTTCGGTCTTGAGCTATGTGTTTTATCTCGCTCCAAGTCTTGCCGATCTTCTTCGCCTCGTCTGCCACAGGTACTCAATAGTTTTTAAATTTAATCTATACCAGCCTAGAGTTGCATCTGTCTATATCAGCCTTTAGGGGGTTCGCCTTCGAACGGCAAACGAAGAGGAGGCCTATCCTTTTCAACCCTCCACCGACTTCTGTCCCTGGCCACTTGCATCCAGTTTACTCCAGCCTGCTGCCGGATGTCGTCTGTCCACCGTTTAGGCGGTCTTCCCCTGCCGCGGGTGTTGTTGCGGGGTCTTCGCTCCCGGGTCTTTCTGGCCCAGCGATCTTGGGATAAGAGTTGCATATCAAACTAAATTATAAATAACTTGAAAAAATCCAACTGCCTAAGGCGGGAATCGAACCCATGGCCTCAATAGTTTGTTGTCATATTCATTGGTATGGCGAACAAATTCATTCATTCATTTTTTTGCATTAAAAAGATAAGCATGAAAAACCTGAATAAATCATGCAAAATACTAATCAAATTCCTTGTTTTAATTAGCTTAATATTATGTAGATATTGCAAGTAAATTATTCAACACAATATTATTTGCATAATAATTAGTCACTGACTCATTTCAACTTTGTTACAGCGAATGTAATGATTCACTACGCGACACCGTTTCGTGGATCCGATACAGTTTTCCTTTCATTTCCCAATTACCTACTAATTCCATTTCACAAGGAACATCTGTATTTATTGTTTTACTTGTGTTTTCTTTGTTCATCACCGTTTGAATCGTTTCGTCTTCGAGTATTTGTGTTTTGGCGCGAATGTTTTCAATTTTTTTTCATTTGGAACATTGACTCAGCGACTTCCTTTGCGCGGATTGCTAGAATGCATTGTATGCGCTACCAACCAGGCAACATGGAAAGCATTGGGGGAGGCCTATGTTCAGCAGTGGACGTCCTATGGCTGAGATGATGATGATGATGATTGTATGCACGCGCACAGGCAAAAATCATTGTCAATGCAGCCTCGCATTCCGCGTAATGCAGTCTCAACCTCATTTTAAAACATTCCTAGCAAAGAAAGCGACCTCTCGTGGGCTGAAGGATTCTCCTCATTTTATTAGGGTTTTTTCATGAAGATCTAATCATGCATTTGCCTCTAATTTAGTAAATTACAAAGGGTCGTCTCTCCTTAGTGGAGACTAAATGACCATCATCAAGATGATGTTTTCAAGACCTAATGATGATTTCTTTGTAGGTTCTCTCTGGTCACCAAGGGGAAATCTTCTCATGCGCCTACTCTTACGCCGGAGATGCCATCATCACAGCCTCCAAAGACAACACCTGCAGGATCTGGAGATGATTCGACTGGTGGCTGTAGGCGCAGCCACTGGGACTTCTTACAATTTTCTATTTTATTATCCTTTGGAGATCTGGTAACTGAGAATTTTCCTGCAATAATGTAGCAACGATTTATATGAGGAACGAATATACTTTAAACTTTATTTGAGAAACACATGAAAAAAAGGAAAAATGTGTAATGAAATTAAAAATAATGCGGAAGAGGATTAGTAACAATTAATCTTAATTAAAATAATAACGTACATAATTTAATTAGATTCAATTTACAAAAACAGTATCACGAAGTAATCATTTCAATCTTATTTTTTGTAAGTCTGAAAACTTGATAAACACTTTTCTTGCATAGTTTTTTCACGTAGATAGCTTACGTAGCTTTCTCATACGATACATAATTAGGTATACTAGTATAATATTTAGCTAGCTCTTTCCCTTAGTATTGTTAGTCGAAGAAAACTTATGTCGCGGTAGCTAAATCCATTTACTAAAATGAAAGTTGAAAGGTAACACCGCGGATCACACACCGCGTAAAATTGGAACAGTCTTATCTTTGAACTTTTGAAGTCTTATCGATCTTAGCTTTTATATTATATCAATGTTTCGAAACTAATGTATACCGACTTATCGCATTAACAAACAACAATTATTTTACTTACTTACTGCAAAGATAAGTAACTTTCTGAATGAGTTCCCAGTAAACTTACTTATTGGAATCATGAATAATGTACACCTAAAATAATTCATTGTATTTCCAGTTTATTAAAATACTACAAGTTATGTAATTAAATTATTTCTAAAGAAGCACTACGATATTTACTGTTGTTGATCAATAATTGACATTATAATAGAGTATACTAAAATGCACTTTTTACTGCTGCTCAATGCATTGTTTAGTGATAAAGAGGGTAATAAATAATTTTTTACGATGACACACTTTTTCATTAATTCCTATATGAACAATTCATTCACTTAAGTACGTAGCCGTCTCTACCTAATTTAACGCCGCAGGGTTGCAAAACAATAATACGCAGGATGCTTCCATCATACTTAAAAACAATGTTACATTCACAAATAATCTTTCCAACTATCTTCTGATGACGTCAGAACAACAAGACGAGATAAAAAAATGATCTCTGACCCACAAAAACTGACTAAAGTGATTTATTGGCCATAACTTCAATCACAAATGGCTGCTACTAAAATGTAACTAGATTATCTGTATTTTCTCAGCCGAGTAAATTGAGCGGCAATCGTCGACAATATCAACAAGTGTAAACAAAGAGTCATCGCTAACGGGAGCATCCTGCCGGGACGGGGGTCAAATGAGACCCGATAAGCCGCACACTCGCCAACACTAGCGTTAGATGTGTTACATAATAGTGCAATCTGACGCTCGAGTTATTTGAGAAGTCTGACGCCCGTATTTACAAACGATGCTTGCTTAAGTGAAGCAGCAAATCGAACGCACAGCGTTGAATAGAGGTGTGTGTCACCCTGTGCGTCCACATGCACTGTGAGACCTCATAGTAATGTTTGTGAATACGGGCGTGAATCAGTTTGGCGCTGTCAATCGAGAAATCACCACACATTTGATCACGAACCATCGCTAGAAATGCATCCTTTCAAAACGAAACACGCTTCAATGGTGTTTATATGAACCCTATGGCAGACGTAGAGCTACCGAAACCGTAGAGGTAACAATTAGCGAGGTTGTTACTATGGTTTTTATTTTCATAGTCCATTTCAGAACACACCAAAGATGAAAATGGTGGGAAAATCCGTTTGTACGGATTACTTCTGTAATCCAGTAATTTTCATCTTAGAACTCTCTCTGAAAACACAGTTTAAAATGTTGCTAACCCTTTGTAGCCTGAAAAACAAGTGCTACAATGTTACAGAAATAATTTTCCTCAAACACTTATAAGGAATAATAATTTATAAATCAAAACAAATATTTAAGGAAAATAGGTACGTCAATTTTAATGTTTTATCAAGTAAGTAACACTTCTGTTACGGAGCGTACGTAAACATTACATATGTGCACATTCCCGCTCAAATGGATGGTCAGCTCATTAGCACTGCGAACTCCTTGCAGAGCGGTTGTGTTCACAGTTACTAGTTAGTTAATACCAGTGATAATGTTGCCAAAGTTATTAATTTTAACTCTAGTTGTAGCGCTAGCGAAGTCAGAGTATAAGTATGAGACGAAATATTTCAAAGTGCCGTTGGATCACTTCGGCTACCAGAGAAGCGAGGAGTTCCAGATCAAGTATCTGGTGAATGACGATTACTGGAACACTAATAATGGACCTATATTCTTCTACACCGGGAATGAGGTAAGACAACGGTTCTTCTTTTAGATGTGTTATTTAAAATTGTGCATAAAAATAGTAGCGTTTCATTTGCTCATTGCAATCCGTCTACAACATGGATAACTCAGTCTTACATTGAAACCATCATCAGCTCAAAAGGAAGAAGAATCATGTGTACAATTGGCAAGACTTGTTATAGCATGGGTAGGCATTAAGAGGTAGAGTCAAAAGTTTGTAAAGTAACAGCAGCATCATTGACAATAATTCCGTGAATGCTTTCGATAAAAAATCTATTATGACTATGATATGGGTATTCCCAAGATTGTTACATTCAAAGCTGCTCGCTAATCTACTTATTACTAGTAGGTATTACGAAACTAATAGGGGTTAGGTCAAGGTCTCATTTTCTCAGATTAATAGTATTATCGCGTTTCGCAATACATCAAATTCCTCATTACTTTATGAGTACTCATTAATTTTATCTTCTACTAGTAATAATAATGTGTCTAAGTTCAAGTGAACTTTGTATGTTGAATCAAGTAGTGTACTTAACGTACTTAAGTATTGTGGTTCGCATTCTTGACATGTGATCTTAAATGGCTCAAATATCAGTACTGCTATTAAAGTAAATTACTTATGTACCCATTGTATGTATGTACTGCTATTACATAAGTTACGCACTTTTATAAATATTTCAATAAAGAAGTTCGTCGTTGCTTGATAACTTTAGCTGTGAACCATGTTTATTTCGCGTTTTAATTGATAAAAAATTATCATTAATTTAGAAGATTTGCTCGTCAGTATATTTATAGAAAAGAACAGTTAAGAGTGAACTGATTAGAAAAGTTGAATGACCGAAATGTAATTGGTTATTGACCTCACAAAAAAAATATAGAGTTGCGAACTTTAATTTACTTTGAGCCAATTTCAAACCTCTGAAAAAAATGTTCAAGAAAGATTACAGTCAAGTGGGTGGAGGTCGATAAATATTCTATTCTCTGATTTTCATAAGTTTCCACGGCTTTCTTGGTTATTTAATGAAAATGTAGAGTTATTTTTAAGGTACATTACCTACATTCCTTTGACGATTTTATGGTCATTTAATGACGAATCTAATAAAACAGTTGGCAATTTTAATCAATTCCCATCCTGAAATGTGAATAAAATGTTTCAGGGTCAAATTGAAGTATTCGCCCAACACACGGGCTTCATGTGGGAGATCGCGCAGGAGTTCAACGCAAAGATTGTATTTGCAGAACACAGGTTAGTTCTATTGAAGGAATAATACCACTTTTTGTATACCACGGGAAAAGTGATCATGCAAAAGGCAAACTTTTCCTACGGTGAACGACTTGACACCTAGGAAGAGGGTGGAACTTGCAATGTTCCATTCTCCTACGTACCTTATTTTTTACATTTTACCCTTGAATCATTACTGGTATTGAATAATAATAACTTTAAAAAAAAATAAAACCGACTTCAAATGCGTGTACACAAATAATACCTATTCAACAAAAAAATAATCGTTCAAATTGGTTCATAATCGGCGGAGATATTGCGTATAAAAAAGTTCATCCCCAATTTTCCGCCCTTGGGGGTGAAATATTTTCTTCAAATTCGCATGAAACCACCCTTTTGATAATACCTATTCAACAAAAAAATAATCGTTCAAATTGGTTTATAATCGGCGGAGATATTGCGTATAAAAATGTTCATCCCCAATTTTCCACCCTTGGGGGTTGTTTTTTTTATTATTAAATTTAAATGGGACCACTCTTAAGGTATTACCTATACGCGGAAAAAAGATTTGTTCAAATCGGTTCATAATTGGCGGAGTTATCGCGTAACAAACATAGAAAAAAAAAACATACGGGTCGAATTGAGAACCTCCTCCTTTTTTTGAAGTCGGTTGATTAGCTCAAAAAGGAAAGGAATATTTTAACAAAATACTTTAATAGATCTAGCGCTTAATTCAGTCAGTGTCTGAGGTGCCGCTCCCGCACGGGAGTGGTGACATTAACATTATGACGTGATAGAGCATATAAATCTGAAGAAAATCTGAAGTCTCGCTGACATTTTGCCGTTACAAAAACACCCACACTCCCGTGCCGCTCGTATACCTCAGGCACTGATTGAGTTAAGCATAAAGAAAGACCCATAGTAATGAAAAAGATTTAAAAAAGACGCTTCCTACTTTGAAACCTCGACAGCTGGCAATTGTTTCCCGAGCCTTTCTAACCTTCCTTCAGTCGTCATCCACATCTTGACATAAACTTCCAGGTACTACGGCACGTCGATGCCGTTCGGCAACAAGTCCCTGGACAAGGAGCACGTGGGCTACTTGACGTCTGCGCAGGCGCTGGCCGACTACGCCGACCTGCTCGACCATCTGCAAGACCACGCAGTCAAGCCCAAGTACCCGGTCATTGCTTTTGGAGGTATGAGAACAGTTTGGAATATTGCGGATTACCTGCAGCATTTAGGCCCCTCGCCCACGGTGACCTTTTGTAGTGATGCTGTCGCGCGTTTCGTAAACGAGCCACAGCATCGCTACTAACGCGCGCTAGACACATTTGCAACGCACTACAGACAGAAGTAATGCCAACGCACTACTAACGCGCTACAGAATCACGACTGTATCGATGTGAACGCGCAATAGAATCACTACTACATCGCTACAAAAGTCGCGTTGGCGAGGGGCCTTAGAACTGCTGTGTTGAACTAAAATTAGAACTCTGAGCTTTATGCACACGAGGTTTTTTCAGACACTAATCTATACTTATAATAAATCTGTAGAGAGGTCAATTCTGTACATGAAATATATTTTCAAAATAACTATCAGGGGGTGATTAGTGATCGATACTGATGCCAAAAATGCAATCAGTAAAATTTTTGTCTGTCTGTCTGTCTGTCTGTCTATCTGTCTGTCTTTCTGTCTGTCTGTCTGTCTGTATGTTCCTTATAGAAACAAAAAGTACTCGACGGATTTTAACGAAACTTGGTACAATTATTCTTCATACTCCTGGGCAGGTTATAGGATACTTAGGAATTCCCACGGGAACGGGAATTAGCGGGAAAATCCTTTTGTATGAAAAATCTAAACCGCTTAAGTTAGACGCTTGAAATTTGGCATGCAGGTACCTTAGTAAACTTAAAGCTTAGTTACAACAGGATATTACAAAATTCCCACGAGAACGGGAGTTAGCGGGAAAAAACATTTGTATGAAAAATCTAAACCGCTTAAGTTAGACGCTTGAAATTTGGCGTGCAGGTACCTTAGTAAACTTAAAGCTTAGTTACAACAGGATATTGCAAAATTCCCACGGGAACGGGAGTTAGCGGGAAAAAACATTTGTATGAAAAAATCTAAACCGCGTAAGATAGATGAAGGGGGTAAAACGGGATCCACGCGTACGAAGTCGCGGGCGGCCGCTAGTACATAATAATATGTTCGTTTTACGATCGCTTACACGGAGCACTCCATTCGATGGAAATGCCTGAAAAAAACACACGCTATGTATGAGTATACCATCTCTTTTTCGCTAATAATGACTCAAAAGCTGATGGCGCTAAGAACGTAAATAGTTAGTAAACCAAGAGTTATGAAGGTAAACGAGAATGAGATGTTTGGACCAAAAGTTAAGACTGGAAGAAAATGTCACGGCATTAAGTTGACCTTTTGTACCATACATGTTGCATCAAGTTTTTTTATCTTAAATAATCTGTCTATTGCTGCACCAAAATGTTTAGCTCTACATTTTATGAAAAACTAGCGATTAGTATTATACTTAAAACCCTTCCTCTTGATTCAATCTAAGTACCTACCTATTAAAAAAAACAGCATCAAAATCCGTTGCGTAGTTTTAAAGATCTAAGCATACATAGGGACAGACAGACAGGAAAGCGACTTTGTTTTTTAATAAGTAAGTAGTGATAATGCAATTTATTTACCTTGCGATCCTCTCCAGGCTCGTACGGCGGCATGCTGGCTGCCTACTTCCGCATGAAGTACCCTCACCTGGTGTCGGGCGCCATCGCGGCGTCGGCGCCGGTGCACATGTATCCTGGCATGGCGCCCTGCGACGCCTACTTCCGCATCGTCACCTCCAGCTTCGCGCTCGAGGGGCAGAGCTGTAGGGACAACATCAAGCGCTCTTGGAAGGTCTTGAGGTAAGATCACGAGCTGGTTACCTTGGCTCATCCTCCAACCGCCTCTGTGGTCTAGTGGTAAGACCACCTGCTTCAGACGCAGAGGTCCCGGGTTTGATTCCCAGTGGGGGCTGATTTTTCTGTTCGGTTTGGTTGGTGGTAGGGCTTGTTCTAAGTCCGCCTGGCTATCTACCACCATCTTACCTAAGTCTGGTCGCCATAACAACAATGTTAACAGCATTGTTGTGTTCCGGCAGTTAGAGGTAAGATAGCCAGTTCCTCCGTGGTAGAGGATTCCGGGTGAAGCTCGCTTCCACCTTCGGCCTGATCGTCACTTACCATCAGGTGAGATACAGGCCAAGAGCTTCCTCGTTGTGGATAAAAAAAAAAGCTCGTATGATGTCATGCTGGCCGCATACTTCCGCATGAAGTACCCTCACCTGGTGACGGGCGCCATCGCGGCGTCGGCGCCGGTGCACATGTATCCTGGCATGGCGCCCTGCGACGCCTACTTCCGCATCGTCACCTCCAGCTTCGCGCTCGAGGGGCAGAGCTGTAGGGACAACATCAAGCGGTCCTGGAAGGTCTTGAGGTAAGGACACGAGCTGGTTACCTTAGCTCATCCTCCAACCGCCGCTGTGGTCTAGTGGTAAGACCACCTGCTTCAGACGCAGAGGTCCCGGGTTCGATTCCCAGTGGGGGCTGATTTTTCTGTTCGGTTTGGTTGGTGGTAGGGCTTGTTCTAAGTCCGCCTGGCTATCTACCACCTTCTTACCTAAGTCTGTCGCCATAACAACAATGTTAACAGGATTGTTGTGTTCCGGCAGTTAGAGGTAAGATAGCCAGTTCCTCCGTGGTAGAGGATTCCGGGTGAAGCTCGCTTCCACCTTCGGCCTGATCGTCACTTACCATCAGGTGAGATACAGGCCAAGAGCTTCCTCGTTGTGGATAAAAAAAAAGCTCGTATGATGCCATGGTGGCCGCGTACTTCCGCATGAAGTACCCTCGCCTGGTGACGGGCGCCATCGCGGCGTCGGCGCCGGTGCACATGTATCCTGGCATGGCGCCCTGCGACGCCTACTTCCGCATCGTCACCTCCAGCTTCGCGCTCGAGGGGCAGAGCTGTAGGGACAACATCAAGCGGTCTTGGAAGGTCTTGAGGTAAGAACACGAGCTAGTCACCTTGGCCCATCCTTCCCAAGCTTGTACGGTAGCATGCTGGCTGCCTACTTCCGCATGAAGTACCCTCACCTAGGCTGGTTTTAGTGTCACGCGGACCGTCCGGTGCGGACCCGCTCCGCACGGCCAATCTGTATGAACTTCTAGGGAGCGTTTTAGAGTAATGCGGTCCGGAGGAACCGCTCCGCTCCCTAGCAGTTCATACAGATCGGCTGTGCGGAGCGATCCGCACTGACAGTCCGCGTGACACTAAAACCAGCCCTAGTGACGGGCGCCATCGCGGCGTCGGCACCGGTGCACATGTATCCTGGCATGGCGCCCTGCGACGCCTACTTCCGCATCGTCACCTCCAGCTTCGCGCTTGAAGGGCAGAGCTGCAGGGACAATATCAAGCGGTCGTGGAAGGTTTTGAGGTAAGGACACGAGCTGGTTACCTTGGTCCATTCTCCAAGCTCGTATGATGTCATGCTGGCCGCATACTTCCGCATGAAGTACCCTCACCTGGTGACAGGCGCGGCGCCTGTAGGGACAACATCAAGCGGTCCTGGAAGGTCTTGAGGTAAGAAAACTAGCTAGTACCTTGATCCATTCACCAGCCTCGTACGGCGACATGCTAGCTGCATACCTCCGCATGAAGTACCCTCACCTGGTGTCGGGCACCATCGCGGCGTCGGCGCCGGTGCACGGGACAATATCAAGCGCTCTTGGAAAGTCTTGAGGTAAGGACACGAGCTGGTTACCTTGCCATCCTCTTCAGACTCGTACGGTAGTATGCTGGCCGCATACTCCGCATGAAGTGCCCTCACCTGGTGAAGTTACATATGAATCGTCTTAGGACGTCAACGTGCTAAGACA
Source organism: Ostrinia nubilalis (assembly GCF_963855985.1). Lineage (NCBI taxonomy): Eukaryota > Metazoa > Arthropoda > Insecta > Lepidoptera > Crambidae > Ostrinia > Ostrinia nubilalis. Next base: position 1,431,841 of record NC_087088.1, on the reverse strand, counting down.
CAAGCAACAGATAGTGTTCCTTATGTCTGGCAGTAAGTTGTGCATGCTAAATTATAGGCGTCAGATGCGTTACGTAAAATTTTCTGTTGTTATAGTAACATCATAAACACATAATACGCTAAGCGACTGATCATGGTAAGTGCAATAAAGATCGCCTCGCAGCCATGAAATAATGATGATGATGACTCCTGTAACTTAGTTGGAAGCGCCTGCCTGCACGCCTAAACTGACTCTAGTTGGCTTTTTTAGTATTCCTAGAGAACTTGCCAAGACTAACTAGCTAAGCTACATTGGGCTCGAACTAAACAGTGCAATTAGATACAATAACCCTCCTTCTGGATGCCAAAAAACCCCTCCTTCTGGCGCAGTCGGGTAAAAAAACAATAATCCCTTTCCAGAAACTTCGCCACCTCAGCCAACAACACCGCCTGGTTGAAATCCAAATGGAACCTCTGCGACCCCGTCAAGAACACCACCGACGTGCAGCAGCTGGTAGACTTCCTGCAGTCCATGTACGAGACGCTGGCCATGGTCAACTACCCGTTCGAGTCGGACTTCCTCGTGCCGCTGCCCGCCTACCCAGTCAGGGTCGTGTGCCAGTACTTGAACGAGACGTTCAATAATAACACGGTGCTGCTGGAGGTAAGATCGTTATATCATCGTTTCAGCCAAATGACGACCACTGCTGGACAAAGGTCTCCCCCAAGGATTTTACAATGACTGGTCCGGCGCTGCCCGCATCCAGCGGGTACTTCCCGCGATCTTCACCGGATCGTCGGTTCACCTAATGGAAGACCTGCCCACACTACGTCTTCCATATCCTTATCTATTTCTTGGAAAAAAAAACGCGTTCGTTCGTTTCAGCCGAAAGACGTCCACTGCTGGACAAAGGCCGCCCCCAATGATTTCCACACAGACGGGTCCTGCGCTGCTCGCATTCAGGCACCTCCAGCGACCTTAACATTTCTATTTCAACATATTTTTCAAGTTAAAATACATGAAGTACGGTACCTGCCTACCGATATTATGCAACTTTGCTGTTTATTTTAAAACACTGTTTTATTTCCACAGCAAATCGGAAAGGTGCTGGACACGTTCACCAACTACGACAAGAAATCAAAATGCGTGGACTACAAGAAAGGGAGCGACTACGGAAACTTGGACGCGTCCGGTTGGGACTATCAGGTATATGCCCGTCTCTACTTAGCTGTAAAAGGATTCCATATTTTGGGAATCCCTATCTTTTAATAATGGCATGAGCCCGTGAGTTATTAACGTTAAACCGAAGAACCTATGGACTTAGAGTAAAAAAAAATATCTAAAAAATAATAAATAATTTATTTCAGACTTTCATCCATAGTTTGTTAGTTGGGATTAGTAACAATTTTTCCTTATATTATGTTAGTTGAGTTAGTGCACATTACTTTTACTTTTATTTAATTTTATCATCTTAATCTTACAAGTTCATCTAAAAATCACCAACAAATGTCATGAAGTTTCCCAAAGTACTATCATAAAATAGCTATCTTTCGTCCACCAGGCATGCACAGAGATGGTGATGCCAATGTGCACCAACGGGCAATACGACATGTTCGAGGTTGAGCCGTGGAACTTCACGCGGTTCTCGGAGGACTGCCACGCCAAGTTTGGAGTCTACCCGCAGCCTGACGCAGCCAGGATCGCGTATGGGGGCGACAGACTCGCGGCCGCTTCTAACATCGTGTTTAGCAATGGGCTACTGGACCCGTGGACAGCAGGTTCGTACCCACTTTCTTGTTGGCGAAAGTTCACATTCATACTCTCCAAAAACATCTCAGTTACTTTACTTAATCGTTTTCTGGTCGGGATTCAGAAACAATACAACATCGATCAACTTAAGAACGGCTAGACAGATTTTGATGAAATTTAATATCGAAGTAGGTGACTGGCACCCTGGAATAACATACAGGACTTTTTACCCAACTACCCAAAAAAGGAGGGCAATGTCTATCCGTAGTTTATTAGTTAATCTAATAAACTACGGATAGCCCGCGACGCGACGTTAGGACCATCTCACTGACAACAATCATTGTCAGTAGAGGCACGCGCGCACGGGTGACTTTTTGTCATCATGACAATATATCTTTCTCTTTTACACTTCTATAAAGAGAAAAAGAGAGACAAACTGTTATAGTTCCAAAATACTGGACTGTCCTGTCGATGACATTGACAGTGGGGCGCCACCGTCAATACCGGATCGCTGGTTCAGATTTTTGCCATGTTGGAAACCATATAGTTGAACGATGGTAGCGCCCCCCTGTCATTGAGTTTGGTGGGACATTTCAGCGTGGGTCATCTATACCACAAAATTCTATCTTGTGCTGTCATGGTGACAAAACCCGTGCGCGCACGCTCTTAGGCTGTAAGAAATACGCCCAGCACTCCGAGCAGCTAGTGTTTTATAAATGATGGTTAAATCCCTATTTTGTCTCAGGTGGTATCCTCAACACGGTGAGCGAGTCGGTGGAAGCCGTGGTGATCCTGAACGGGGCGCACCACCTCGACCTGATGCCGAGCCATCCCAGCGACCCGTCGACCGTCGTGTATGCGCGCGACTTCCACAAGCACAGGATCCAAAAGTGGATCAGGCAGTTTAGGAAAATGAACTAGAGTTAGCTGTTTAGTTTTAGTTTAGATAAATAAATGAATAAGGATTTTTTATTTTTGTTTTTTTTTTGTTTTTAATCCCCTGTTTGACACCATGTAGGTAGAATTTGTAGGACAAGAATTACGGTATATTATTGTCTAATGCAATATAATTTTAGTTACATCGTGTGCAGTTTCACAAACGGTATGGGCGTTCTAAATAAACGTTATTTCACTGTTGAAATACTTAACCGTCGTGATTTTTTTATCGACAACATCTCAGATGATGGAAAATGATGATCTGGCCGAAGGTGGAAGCAAGCTCGCTTAGAATCGTCAACCACAAAAAGAACTGGCTATCTTACCTCATACTGCTGAAATCGTTGTTTTATTTTGCACCTCATGAACTTTCACGAAAACTTATGAACCCTATTTTACAATAATCGACCGACGGTTTGTAAATGCATTGTAACTAAAAATAAAAAATTAACGCTTCATCACCAGCTTCACTTTCCCAAGAAAACATTGGTACCCCGCGTATTTTTTTTCTTTACAAAATAATGTTTTTTTTTTATTGCGCTTAGGAATAAAGCACTAGAATAAAAGTTATTTTAGCCGACCGCACACTTTTTTATTATTTTGCCCACTGGAATACAAACTGGTATACAAACGAATACTTTCGGGAAATAATATTTATTATCTAGCGTGATCAATTAAGCTATAATAGCTAGTGTGTTTAATTTATTGTTCACTGAATAATACCTACCCACGTTAACTTATTTAAAAATGTTTTAGTAGTAGAATTGGCTTATGTTCAAGTTGTATCTTCCTGCACATGTATGTACAATTCAATGCTGTTGAAACATTGTTAGAGAAATAAAATTACTTTGAGCACGGTAATTTAACGTTTGCTTTATATTATAGTATTCCGTTGCCATTTATCAATGTTGACATTTATTTGACATTGACATTATTTGACGTAAAAAAGTGAGGTTATGTTGTTTGTTTTGGTGTTGTTTTCGGAAAACTAAAATACTGTATCGTGTATTTTTTGAAGATAATTAACATCAAACGGAGTCTTTCATCAATAATGTGTGCTAATTGCAAGTATTGCGAACAGCCAGAGTGCAAGCAAGACAGCCCTGGGCTGACATGCGAGGTTTGCTCTTGCTTCGTGCACCTATCGTGTCTTCGCCGCCCCGGTACGCCTGGTGATTTTGCCTGCGACGTGTTTTTCGATTTTACATGCTACGAATGCTCGCCTACACATCAAGAAATTTTCAAACGTAATAAATTCCCCTGGTTAGTACTCGTTTGTCTACATTTTCAAAATTCAGTCCCAATTATACTAGAAAACTACTTATATATTTTTCTTGCCCAGGGTAAATGTTATTTTACTAACTCTTCATCACCTGAACACCCAGGCGCATGGTATCAGCAACAATGGTTTCTTCCACTACAAAACACACATCTGCTCCTTCATTGATCGGTCATGGAGTCTGTTGTTTGGAGCGCATACGTAAGTAGTATTAGTATTGTAAAGCTAATCTAAAGGCTTTTATCCATAAAATTAATATCCAAATAGTCTTGTGTACATGTCTTCTAATGTACTCAATACTATATTTCCAGGAAACAAAAGAAGAACTGGGTTGGCACCATTGCTGGAGTCCTGTCGGTGTACAACAACTTTATGTTTCGCTCTGGATCTTACGTGCTCGGAGAAACAGGCTGGTGGAAGCTTCTGCACGGATTCTCACCAGCCGTTGCTGCTGATATAAGTATGTAGAAGTAGTATCCTAAATCAGTAGAAACTAATAATTAACATAAGATGTTATGATTGCATTTAATTAAAATGTTTTTTATTTGCATTTCAGTTCAAGAAATAGCCAAAGAGAAGCCAAAGGGCCGGTCTCGGAATAATTTTTCTGTGGCCAAAGTTATCTTTATGTCAAAAGTAATAGAATTGGGTAAATATCAAACACAAAATATCGATAAACTTTATAAGAAACATCAAAACTGTAAGCTAATGTTTTCTCCACTGCAGGAAACTGATTTACTAACTTAATGTTTTGATTAATTAGTTCAAAATGTAATTCCTAATTAACAACAGGTTACCAGCATTTAATAAACAAAGAGGAGGAAGAGCCAATTACACCGATCACCCCGAGTGTTGAGCCTGTGCCAGCCAAAAAGAAACGGTTCGACTTTGACAGTTCAAGCAGCCTATTGTTCGGTGAACCAGATTCAGATGGAAGGTAATATTAGAATAGTGAAGAATTTATCCAAAAGTTTTCTAGTAGGTAGTTCCTTATTATCCTTCTTGTAAAAGGGACAAAATGGGGATGTATTAATGTGCAATTTTTTTTATTTAACGCAGAAAATTTCTTACTTTTTTTTTTACATCCACAAATTTTATATTATCAATCTTGTGTATCCAGACAAGAAGCCGAAGAATATAAAGAATTACTGTCGTCGACGCGCGAACCGAGCTATTCGGAGGTGGAGAGCAATTGGATGTGCAAGTTTGAGTTCACGCCCACCACTGTGCAAACGCTATTCCACGTAAGTATACTCCTTTCCCTTTTCTGTGTAGGAACTGTGTAATCATCAGCTCACATGAGTCCAATTTTGGATGTCTCCAATGGAAACACCTAGCATTCATCTTCTATCTTTTTTACAGAGTGACTCATCAAGCATCCACTCTCAACCCCTCCTGTACTACGATTCCGACTCTCGTCTAAGCAGCTCCAGTCACCCCCAAGAAACGCAATCCGATGATTACGATACCAAGAAATCGATCACAGACGTGAAACCCAAAAAGCAACAAGAGGAAAATCCTTATGAAAAAAGAGAATCACTTTTCTCCACTGAACTGAATTCTGTCGATTTGCCTTGGATGGAAAAGTTTCCAGAACCAGATAAGAATTTGGTGCCGATGACGCAGTATCAAGAGGTGCAGCTGTTGAAACAGGTCGAGGGAATGATACCGAAAATGAAGGATCCAAATAAGAAGGCGTATTTGTGCAGGTTGAAAGCAAAACTGGCTTTGAGGAGACTGAAGAGGCATAAACACTTGCCTTTATTTGATTTGGACAAGTGAGTTTTCAATTTTATTCTGCACTCTATTGATATATTTTAATTTAGAAAATACTAGATCGGTAAACTTGACGTACCTACTTGATTGTTTTAGAGCTGTGAAGCTGTTAGGTGGCTACTTGACAGAAGACCCCAGAGACGTCATGAACACTGAAAGAGTGTTGGATAGATTCCAAAGATCGGTAAGTTACAATCCCATCCCACACACCACATTCACTAGTGATCCATCAGAAATCTTTGATTGCGCTCTGCAGTTTTAATAAAAGCAGTCTAAACAGAATCGACAGAATTCAGTTCAGTGGAGAACAGTTTTCCACTTCGAAAATGGACCTTAAGTAGTGACATTACGCAACAATGTTCAAAGGAACTTTCGATTGGTGAACTAATTCAAAACAAAACGTTAGGATTGGGCTGGTTAAATTCTACTGATGAATTATACAGGGTGTCCCGTAATGTAACGTCAAGCCGGAACTGGGTGTTGAGGCAAGTTATGCTGGTTATCAGAAAAATATAAAAAAAAATCTATGTGGCATTTTGTCAAAATTATAGGCATTTAAAAAAAACCAAAAAATTCTACTCCCGGTGACGGTCTTTTTACTCGTGTTGCCACTAATCTTCACTTTTTCCAAATTTTTTTTTTGTTATGTAACCCTGAATAATGCTTCTCTAAATTGTTATTAAAATTACAAAACCAGCTGCTCCAGCTTGGATGAAAAAAATACATTATTCCCAAAAAAAAAATTCAAAATAAAAATTGTGCCTAGTTTAAACTGACTGTACTGAAAAAAAATTGTACTACGCGAGTGTGGCAAGTGACGTCATAATTTGGCGCATTTAGTAAGGATTCCAAAATGGTATAACACTTGGTAAATTCTTGCTGTAATTGTCGACAATTTTTGTTTTTTTTGGAAATAATCCCGTTTTTAACTTTATCTACCTTGGTTAAAAATATTATTCTAATGTGCCCAAAATTCAAGTTTCTGGCTTAATTGAGGTGAAGAAGCCATTTTAAAAGGTATTAGCGGGACGGAAAGGGCCATCTTACCAAGCAGGGATGTTATGGATATCCGTAACCGTAACCAAAACTATCGGATATCCGAAATAAAAAATATCCATAACCGTAACCGAAACTGATTCAAAAGTTACGGATAGTTTCGGATAAAGGCGGAGTCTAAGGGTACAATTCCAAACTGCAAAACTCTATGAAATCTGCAGTATACAGGCCGCAGCTGCAATGCCGCGCTGCCGATTTCATAGAGTTTTGCAGTTTGCGGTTGCAGATTGCGGTCTGCGGCCCGTCTTGGAATTGTACCTTAAATCTTAATATTTGTTACCAACTTGTCTGGCATTCCCTGGCACCATCTAATATGCCAGCCTGTTTTACCTTTATCATACATAGGTGTCGTCTTAGTTGGTACCTACATAAAGTAGCTATGTGGGTCATGCAGCATTTTGCTATTTGAATTATACCTACATTTTTGAAATTCTAATAATTCCGTAACCGAAATTATCCGAAACTTTCGGATAATCTGAAATGATTTCATATCCGTGACCGTAACCGAAACCGGTATAATATTATTCTAATATCCGTAACCGTATCCATAACCGAAACTTTATATCCTTATTATCCCTGTTACCAAGTACAAGTGCAGGCAGAGCAGGTAGTAAAGGCGCGCACGGGTGACTTTTGTCACAGTATGTCAACTACTAATTACTGTCATGGTGACAGAAGTTTCTGTGACTGACTGTACGGTAGTCAGTCACAGAAACTTGAATTTTGGGCACATTAGAATAATATTTTTTAACCAAGGTAGATAAAGTTAAAAACGGGATTATTTCCAAAAAAACAAAAATTGTCGACAATTACAGCAAGAATTTACCAAGTGTTATACTATTTTGGAATCCTTACTAAATGCGCCAAATTATGACGTCACTTGCCACACTCGCGTAGTACAATTTTTTTTCAGTACAGTCAGTTTAAACTAGGCAAAATTTTTATTTTGAAAATTTTTTTGGGAATAATGTATTTTTTTCATCCAAGCTGGAGCAGCTGGTTTTGTAATTTTGATAACAATTTAGAGAAGCATTATTCAGGGTTACATAACAAAAAAAAAATTTGGAAAAAGAGAAGATTAGTGGCAACACGAGTAAAAAGACCGTCACCGGGAGTAGAATTTTTTGTTTTTTTTTAAATGCCTATTATTTTGACAAAATGCCACATAGATTTTTTTTTATATTTTTCTGATAACCAGCATAACTTGCCTCAACACCCAGTTCCGGCTTGACGTTGCATTACGGGACACCCTGTATTTTGCGTCTAAAATCGATATGAAAGAAAATACAGTACTTACTAAACGTCGTATGTTAGCCATTAAAGCTCAAATTTATGACCCGCTAGGTTTATTAGCTCCAGCTATTATCATTGCCAAAATATTAATTCAAAAGCTGTGGCTTCTAAAAATAGATTGGGATGCGACCGTACCCGATGACGTCACACATACTTGGTTTAACTTCAATTCATTACCTAACTTGTTAAATTTCATTCGATTGCCATTGTAAACGTCAAATAAACGTTATAGTCTAAATTCAAATATAAAATTATTCATTGAGTACGAGTACTACCTATCCCAGCTGAACCTGATCCGCTAGTCTGAGGCGCAAACATTGGAGGAAAACCTTGGAGGAGGCCTTTGTCCAGCAGTGGACGTCATTTGGCTGAAACGACGAGTCTAAACAGAGCTGGATTCACCATATTATTATGGCTGTTTGGGCTTCAGCCCAGGGCCCCGTGTATTCAAGAGGCACCTAGTTAAGTCAAGTCAAAGTCGACAATAATGCGAGAGTGAGCCCCTAAGAAATGTTAGCCAAGGGCCCCTTAAACTCACAGTCCGGCCCTGAGTCTAAAGTAGTTTTCTCGATGAACTTCCCTAGTTTTTAACCAAATGAAAATATGTTGTCTAATTTAAAATTTAAACTAATTCATTATTATTTCAGTACCTAATGGACAACCTGTGCGGCACCATAGCCAGTACAAACTACGGGACAACTGTGGTGGCCAAGACGGAGCCGGCACCGTTCCGATCGCCGTACTCGGGCGCGCTACTGAAGCCCTACATCCGACGGGACGCGGACTCCACGCCGCTGTGGCTGAAGCTCACGGATGAGCTGCTGCGGAAGACCAACAAGTGAGGGATACTGATTAATCTGAAAATTTTTCGGCCTAGTATCCGCTGTTACTTGGTGGATACTTGGGTGAACTGGTAGACACTAGACAGACATACTATTTACTACTAAAGCCAAGGCTAACAGGGGTTTTAGGACTTGCTACATACATAGTGTCCTTGCATCATTCTCCCACAGAGTTGAAGTTTGTTCGTTTCAGCCATATGACGTTCCACTACTGGACAAAGGCCTCCCCCAAGGATTTCTTGCGCTCCCCGCATCTAGGTGCTTCTCGTGACCTTCACCTGACCTTCGTAGGTCCACCTAGTTGACGGTCTGCCCACACTAAGTCATCCGTCTCGTAGTCGCCAACTCGAGATTTTTTCTGTACCAGCGACCATCAGCTGTGCGCTATTTGTAAGAATTAGATTTACTAGTAGGTATAATAATATATGAAAGTATTTTTTTTCCAAATCTGGAAAGCTAAGAGACGTATTCTTGCAGGCACATCAAAGGTTACGTACCACCACCGCGCGGCACTTTGGACTTCTCATACGTGCGCCCGCAACACATCGCGGCGGTCAACAATCTCTGCGCGCAGTTCTTCTGGCCGGGGATCGATTGTAAGTCTTCCCTAATTAAATTAAGTAAGAAATTAATGATTCCAACTTAATCACTGCTGAGAAAAGATTTGCAAGCAGTTCACATGTTCCTATCAAGAGTTTACAGAAAAAAATCTTTTGATTTTTACCATGGAGATTAATCCATGTTTTTGCAAACTATCGGATGTATTTAACGCAGAATATGTATTTCGCAAAATCAGCTCTCGACGTCGTAATGTGATGACGACATCATCAAGCTAAGCACTAAAGTTCTTTGAAATAAAAATGTGCAATCAAATTTTTTTTGATGCAAGATGTACTGCCGACTGTATGTAGGTACTTGTCTATGTCCTCTGTGAAGAACACATGAACTTACTTCGTCTTCTTGTCGTGTCGACAGCAAACCTACACCACAGTGTCAGCCCAAAACTCCGCTACAAGAGCGGCGTTGTCAGTAGCCTTGATTAAATCTTCCTGCGTGCAGGTGTTTGGGCTATATTTCACCGGGACACCATGGCGGCGCAACTAGTGCCGCTAACAACAAAATGTATACAGCTTTGCGCAACCAAACGGACACCACGTGAGTAACTCTCTATAGAGCTGTATACATTTTGTTGGTAGGTAGCGGCGACTGGTTGCTTCTACATGGTGTCCCGGTGAAATATAGCCCTTTGGGTACGCAGGGCTCGACATCATAAACTTACGGCGCAACCCGTCGCCGCTACCAACAAAATGTATACAGCTCTATGGAGAGTTACTCACCTGGTGTCCGTTTGGTTGCGCAAAGCTGTATACATTTTGTTGGTAGCGGCAACTGGTTGCGCCGCCATGGTGTCCCGGTGAAATATAGCCCTACGAGTACTTACATTGTTGCTTAGTGACCGAAGCGCTGCAGTACCCGGAATTCAGCTGCGTGGTGACGTATCGGCGGCTGGTGGTGGGCTGCGCGTTCCTGGTGCCAGACGCGCGCGCGAACGAGGCCTATATCTCCTTCGTGCTCACGCGGCCCGAGTGGCGCGGCGCTGGCATCGCGTCCTTCATGCTGTACCATCTACTGCAGGTATGAGGACTAAGGCCCAGACGACCAGTTTGAAACCGGTTTTAAAATGGTCGCGTCATGTATGGTCTCAACGGAATCTATGGCAGAAACTTAGATGCAACTCAAAAGTAACTAGAAGTTGCAGTTTCGTTGCAATTGCGTTTCACCGTGTGTTCTGGGCCTTAGGTATAGGAGACTTGGAACAGGTCCTTGTGAGTCATAACAAGTACCGGGTTTTGGAACCGGTTCTTGCTATGACGCGCAGATTCCATGCCCTACCGAGGACTAAGGCGATTATCACACTGCACCGAGCTCCGCCGCGGTACGCGGGACGATAGATTTAATCATTGTATACAAGTACCTCAGTTTGTATAGATAACACGCGCGGCACAACACACTGACAACGCGTCTGCGCACGGGATTTTTTATATGTAATCACGCGGACCGCGGCGGAGCGCGGTGCAGTGTGATAATCGTCTAAGAAAATGGTAAAAGATGTCGTTATTGGGTCTATTCTCGCCTCTAAAACTTGCTGGCCGAGGCAAAAACGCGGCTTCATAATATCATCGCGAGTTAACAAAACTCCAAATCAGCTCTAAATATTTAACAAGAAATAAAAGAGAATGTATTCAAGAACAAAAATGTCTGAAATGCGATTATTTTCATTATTATATTTATTTGAAATGCATTTTAGGCATTCTAAATGTTTTTTCTTATTACAGACTTGTTCCGGAAAAGATGTGACACTCCATGTATCCCCAACTAACCCTGCCATATTTTTGTACCAAAAGTTTGGTTTCAAGGTAAGCAAAGACAAAAGAAAACAACATAATGACACAATATTATGAGTTTATTTATAAAGGTTTAGTAAGAAATCCTTCGCTTACTAAGTAATCATAGATTTTCCTAGTTTTATTAACATCTATCTTAACTATCCTCCGAGCATCCAAAAGCCTGAGGAAACCCAACTTATTATTTTCTGTGACGAGCTGTTCCTTGAATTCCAAGTAGTTTTTCGGGACCAAACGCAGATTAGAGCACAAAACTTTCTCAGACTCCGACAAAAGATGAAAACCTGGTAAATCTACAATTTCAAGAGGCATAATACACTTCTTGATTTTCTTGACTTTCCCATCGTCTCTCCCAAAGATTTTGCTCTTGACGGGTGATATACCTTCAAACTTCCTCATCATCACAAATGTGGAGTGCTGCTGTTCCTTTATCATCATGTCATTGTCCTTCTTCAAGTGCTTGTACAACTTTGCAGCGTACAGTGTCCGAATGCCACACTTCCTGTACTCGCACAACCGCAGTATTCTCTGCATGATCTCGCACTCCAAACTCAGGCCCTCCATGAATGCATCAAACTGTATTCCAGTCATAAACTGCATGTACGCAAGTAACCTCTCACATTTCTGCCTTCCCAGGGTGTTATCAAACTTTTGTAACCAGGAGACCAGCTTGCTGGGCATTATGAGCCCATGGTTTTGTATAATTTTATACCGCCTCTGCCTCTCTCTCAGCCTGGTGTTCAGTGAGTTGACTAAAGCTATTTTCAAAGAGTCCATACAATCATCTTCATCATCCTCTTCATCGGAATAATTGTTTTCAATATTAAAAATGCTTTCTGCATTATGATCATAGCTTAACTCAAATTCAGATCTGTGTGCATTATAACCGGCCAAATGCTGATCACCCTGGTTGTTGCGAGGTGGATTTATTGTCACCTCTGTGCTATACAAATAAGGTATCACAGGTCTAGGGAACAGGGACTGTTGTGTTTCTGGCAAAAGTTTCAGCCCTTTATACTGCACATTTTCGATATAATATTTCTTGTAGTGTTCCTGACATTCAAGCTTTGATCTAGTGTGTACACTTTTAGAGATCTCTTCCCAATTACCATAACCATAAGAGGACAGTGCAGAGAGTAACTTGCACTCTTCCTTGGCGGACCAGTTGCAGTTTTCGAATAGAGGGAAGTCGTTGCGGCGGACAGCGTACTTGTGGTCGTTTTTGTGGGAATTCACTTCGCGTCCAGAGGCAAAACATGACATACACAAGTTACTCTCGCACTCGCAACACTCAATGAAGGGTTCGTGAGCCACCTCCGAGCAAGCATCGCATTTCGTTTGTAATATATCGTTCGACATGTTCGCAGGTCGAGGAGCTAATTCAAGACTTCTACGAAAAGTACTTCGACATCGAGTACAAGGGCTGCCGGCACGCGTTGTTCTTAAGGCTTATCAGATAAATAAAGATTACAAAAACAGCACTGTTGTTTAAGTACTTACACTCCTCGATACAAACAATAAACACAAATATTTGTAGTATTTGCAAGCAAATTATGATAAAAATAAATAGCACGATCACGCGAATGGTTGTTTTCGTTTTTCGTGCTTGTCAAAGTTGTCACTTGTCTTTTTTTTGTAAATCTTTCCTTTTCAGGAAAAGGCAAGGCAATTGCGCTATACAGCCAAGTCTTCAGTTTATTTTTTCTTCTAAATGAATTTTGGTTGACGTCCGACGATTCAGAAAAACGTCAAAAATCTCTCAGAATAGAGAACAAACTATATTTTTTTTATATTATCCCAGCAATATATTGATAGTAGCGCCCTCATGCAAATGTCATATTTCTTTGGTTGTCCAATGTGGCAAAAATCGAAACTAATAATCCAGTATAAATAGTAGCGCGCTCCTGACAATATCATAATAGTTGGAATGGGACGGTTTCACTTAGGGTTTTACCTCTAATCTAAGCCTCTAATCCATATCTGTGGGTTTTACAGATATTATGGACGGTTTATTCCACTTTGTTCACCCAGGTGAACCCATGGTTTTTAATAGTGTCCTCATTTCACCTCGGAACCATTTCACCCAACATTATTTTCCGGGTGAATTGAGTCGACTAAGGGTTGCCTTTGTTCACCTAGGAATTATTTCACCCAGGTGAACAAATGCGAAGTTTTTCATTGATCAGGTGGACTATTAAAATTATGTTAGAGACTGTCAAATTAAGAAGCAGCTTCTAAGATAATTCCAAGATATTTCATTAATTTCCAGGGTTCCAGGCGCCTCCCCGCCATGGGCTGGGCGACTAATAGGTTAAATACTACTTCCACTCCCAAAATACTGATTTACGATTGAATGAAACTTTTTGTCAAAACCTTTGATTGGTTCCGATTGATTGGATTGAGTTATTCGGATTGGTTCAAAGTAAAATCTTATCAGACGTAGCCACAGAGAACATACTGATTTAAATATGACGTGAGCAAACAGTGGTAATTTTCTGGAACTTTGAACTGTGAAATTTATATTTATCTCTTTCTAACACACCTGATGCAGCGCATTTAAAGTTATTTGTATCTCTTTTCTATGGCGGGTGAAGGCCCCAGAATGTTCTAGACGTTTTAATGTATATATTTTGGCGCGACGAGCGCGCAACGTTTCATTCATTTGTGAAGTTGCGAATGTGAAGTGTTGTGTAGTGTGTGAGGTGCAATTTGGACAATATTTCTAGTAACCCGTTGGATTTCGTTGAATTATCGATCGGATTTCGTAGTTATTGTAAGTATCTTTGTAACAAGTGTGTTTTAAAATTTGTAAATTCATTTTTACGGAATTAGAACGGATCAGCGTACACATCTCCAAAAAAGGTCTCAGCCGAACAGAGGCTAAATATCTTTACGTTTTTTGTTTCAGAAATATGGGGAAAGATTACTATAAAATTCTAGGACTCTCAAAAGGTGCGACGGACGATGAGATAAAGAAAGCATACCGTAAACTAGCGCTCAAATATCACCCAGACAAAAACAAGGCCCCGGGCGCTGAAGAACGATTCAAGGAGGTGGCAGAAGCTTACGAGGTATTGTCAGACAAAAAGAAGAGAGAAATCTTTGACGCTCACGGCGAGGAAGGTCTGAAGGGCGGAGCCGGCAGTCATGGTCCTGGAATGGGTCAGTCATACTCCTACGCCTTCCACGGAGACCCGAAGGCGACGTTCGCTCAGTTCTTCGGTTCCGCAAGCCCGTTCCAGGCTTTCTTCGATCTGAATGGCGGAAGCGGTGGCACGACGATGTTCTTCGACCGCGATATGGACGTGGACATGGATCCGTTTGCGAACATGGGCATGGGGCAGTCGCGGCCGGGAGGCCCCGGCGGCGCGTTCCGCAGCCACAGTTTCAACTTCCACGGTTCGCCAAGCAGAAAAGAGAAGACCCAGGATCCGCCCATTGAACATGATCTGTACGTGTCACTAGAAGACATCGCGCGTGGGTGCGTCAAAAAGATGAAGATCTCGCGACGCGTCATACAGCCCGACGGCACGTCGAAGAAGGAAGACAAAGTTCTGACAATACACGTGAAGCCAGGATGGAAAGCGGGAACTAAGATCACCTTCCAGAAGGAGGGCGACCAGGGCCGCAACAAGATCCCAGCAGACATAGTGTTCATCATCAGGGATAAGCCACACACTCAGTTCAAGAGAGAAGGCAGTGACATCAGATATACAGCGAAAATCTCATTAAAACAGGTAAGCAGTCACTTTGTGTATGCTATAAAATCATTGTTTTGTTTCTAGATTGTGCTATGTATTGTCATAATAATGTTCATAACTTGAAATTCCATGAATATTCATCTTAATTTTTATGTCATTGAACTTAATTGGATATGATTTACTGTCATTGAGAGTAGCAATGAACTTGTTAGGTATTATTTTCCAACCTACTACATTTATAGGACTTGTGATATCATTGTTCAGTTTATGGTAATGCAAGTTTATTAAAGTATGAGTCATCATCCAGTAGATAACCATTGTTTTCTTTTGTTGCAGGCTCTTTGCGGGACCATCATTGAAGTGCCGACCATGTCTGGTGAGAAGTTAACAGTGAACCTCCAAGGAGAAATAGTCAAGCCACACACAGTGAAGAGGTTCCCGGGATACGGGCTGCCCTTCCCCAAGGAACCAACGAGGAAAGGTGACCTTCTGGTCGCCTTTGACATCAAATTCCCCGACCGTCTGTCATCAGGTGTCAAGGAAATACTCAGTGATACTCTGCCTAACTAAGTTAATCACCACCCAAGACTGCTGTGTATCTCATTAGTACAGATTTAAGTGTATAATTGGCTAGTTCCGATGACTTTCTAGTTGTAGTGTTCATTTGTCAAAGTAAATCTTTTTCAAATTGACTTGGAGACTGCAAATTCATACTGATTAGGCCTTTGGTATGGACTTGCCTGATCTCCAAGGAAGCCATCAGGACTGCAGTTTATATGCTCAATTTGTTGTGAGACATTCCTACTAGTCATGTAGGATGTTAATTATGTTGCTGCCTAATTAATATTGGGTCCAGTGTGTGTCTGTAGGACAATGCCTGGTTTAGCCAAAATTTGTGTGTTTGAGTGATCTTTGTGCGTTTTAGTACAAAGTGCTGTTAGGATGACTGATTACTTGTTTTGTGTGTGTATTTTTATTTAATTTGGTAAGCTGTAAATATTTTATACATTGTTATGTAAATATTGTGATCTTCATG
This sequence comes from Ostrinia nubilalis, assembly GCF_963855985.1. Taxonomy (NCBI): domain Eukaryota; kingdom Metazoa; phylum Arthropoda; class Insecta; order Lepidoptera; family Crambidae; genus Ostrinia; species Ostrinia nubilalis. Next base: position 1,415,789 of record NC_087088.1, on the reverse strand, counting down.
ACAGCGATTGTAAGTTGTAGGTTTCGGAGCAGAAGGGAAACGTGGAACTAGCAATTGCATATTGTAAGGGTACCAAAGTGGAGTCACCACGTGACAGGTTGTGACAACTCTTTGTGGCCCATAGGTTAAATTGTTCGAATTCTATTGTAGTAGTGACTTATAGGCAAGAGTAAGAGAAAACTTATCACTTATAATTGCTGTTAAAATGACTAACTAATAAACAAACATTCAAAAGATTGCAGTTGTTTCATTTTATAAGTGTCTCGGTGGGAAGCCACATTTAATCGTTAGATATTCAAGATTAGATCGCCCACGCGAATCTATTTTTGCGCGCGCGAGTATTCAGACGCCAGGGATAAGTATGTAGGCATTTCTAGGGCTTTTGTATATTATAAGTTGGCCACACACACACCACATAAATATGCAGAGAATGAAAAGGCAGCAGGAGGGAGGTCTGTTCCTCCTGGTTCCTCCCTATTGACATGACATGTCCACACTTTCTTTACAGTAAAGACAGATTAGTGTTAGTGTGTAGGTACGCACGGATCGCAAAGTATCCAGAGGGTAGCAATAGCAATCCACTTTTGGATGTCAATATGAGAGAAAGATGCAAAAGAAAATTTAAATTCACTGGGGTATTTTAATGTATAAACAGCTGTAAATTCATAATTCACATCGTCGCGTTGGCAGCGACGGGAACCTGATGGACCTTGGTGCTGAGCTGGAAGCGTCGGGCCACGAAATACGCGAGTTGCTATTATGCTATCGAGCGGGATGAGATGTGAAATAAACATTCCCACTATAAATAAAGCAAAACACGTGTTTTATTATTAGGTAATATTTGCTCATACGGATCAACATTTTGATTAGGTTTTTATCTTTCAAGGCTAAATTAATCACGTGGTTTTTTCCTAGGTAGGTACTGAGTTGTTACATCACTACAACAACGACTAATTTCAAGTGTCCATTTGTAAAATACAAAGTACCTACTTACCTCCCCCTACCCCCTACCTAGTTCCTGCCTATACGATAGTACCTAGTATCTACCTAGTGCCTACCTACCAAATACCTATGCTTTAAAAAATATTTCCTGTGAATTTGTTGTTCTTGCATTTGCATTAGTGCATTCGCAACATTATGCATGTGTGAGCGGGTACCGGAAGCCATTGGAGGTGGTTCAGGTGGTGATAATCTAATCAACATAATCGCCGTTATAGTGGCCCAGCCTCACACGTGTGCTATGGAGGCCGAGGCGCGGTGACGTCACGCGTCAAAAATACGCGCCGCGCCCGACCCGTGCACCGCAGTCCGCAGTTCCGCACGCAACGCAGCAAGATCGTTGGGAAACATTGATAGGATGCGCTGTACTACAAATCAATTAAATCTAAACCCTAACCAACACTAACTTGCTCTAGATACCTACCTAATAGAGGTATTTAATTATTTATTTAATTTTCTTGCTTTCATTATCAAAACCATAAGACACTCGTCAACACTTCACCAAGGTTTTTAAACTCACCAAATTTCCGTGTCCCTAAAATATCTTGACATTGATTCTCTGTTAACTAAGAAATAATAATATGTAGAAGATGAGAGACGTAGAATGTTATTTCTGGCATTTGATTATCCCAGTTAGAATTTATAAATTAATCATGGTTTTGTGAAGTACCTACCTTCCTAATACTTATACCTAATAAATTAGGTACTTGTACTTACACATAAGGTAAATTAGGAGAGGTCCATTTTAATCATAAATAAATAACTCCTAAAATCAATTTTATTAATATAACAATAGCCCAATGGTGTCGAGATCGGATCGGATCCGAGGAACGCGGGTTCGATTCCTGCTGCGCCGCTGGACTATTGCGGTGAACACAAGCTTTTATTAGCTTTCTTCGAGGGGTTAATATTCTTTATAAAACTGTTAAAAACCAGCCAACTTAGGTGAAGTAAACATTTTCACTTTCGAACAAATTAAGTAGGTCAACAGGCGCGGTTACTGCCCCAAACTGTACGTACAAACCTACTAGCTAGCTGATGGGTAAATAAATTAACAGGTCAATATAGCAGGTAATTACCCTATTAACAATGTCACTTCAGTAATTAAAACGCGACATTCCACTTGCCTATTTCTATGTACTATATCAATATCATGTTACATAAGATGAAACATAATCAAAAGAACATTCGACATTGACCCTAACTGCCCTTCAAGTCCACAACATGGTTAACGTCTTAGTACGGCTAAGTAACTACCTCTAAAGTTTTTGCAAACCGTATCATGCTCTAGCTTGAACTAGAGTCTTTAACAATAGGCTCAAATGTCATAGGTTTAACAAAGATAGAAATTATAAAGTATCTCCACGAACTTTAATTACCTACCAATTTAAACTACTCAGGGCCTACATGTAAGTTTCTAAAATTGACTCAGCACTTTCACTCACTTACCTAGAAGGCCTATTCAAAAGTTACGTATTGTCTAATCTATATTTCGGTACTAGTTTCAAATGATGGCCATTGGGCACCGTGCTTCGTTGGAGGAGGGAGAGGTCATTGGCCGTTGCCATGTGGGCTCCACGAAAAAGTGTAACAGGAATGAATAAACCTGTTACCATTACTTTACTTTACAGTGATCGGTGAAATTAAACTATACCTACTGGTGCTTTGACCCAAAAAAAAAAGAGAAAGAGCAATGATGGTTGGTTGGTTTAACTAAAACTTAAACTACAATTAAACCTAGGTAAAGATTAGCGATCCATTAGAATAAAACTGATGATGATGAAGATGAAGAATATTACCCACACAACAACAACTGAAACTTAAAGACATAAAAAGCAAAAATTAAATTGGTATGTAGGTGTGGTAACCTACATTCCCGATATAAAAAAATATAATCGTTTATTACAAAACATTCTCGATTCTTCTGACAATGCAAACAAAGGATTTATGAGGACTTAATATTAAGATGCACCTATCCACTTCAATTTAATAGGTAGGTAATTATGTAAAGAAAAGAAAGAACCGTCGAGAACTGCAATGCATAACTGCATAGCAATACATTAAAATGACGAGAAATTTTCAATAGCGAGGTGGATAAGAGGACCTAGATTTATTTTCACAAAACAGTTCCTGTAAGTGAGTCCCTTATAGCAATGGGATAGAGTCTAGTTTACGGGTGTTATGGTGATAAGTTGATAACGCGTAACGGGATGGGGTTTATGAACGCGGAATCGTCGAGAAGGAGCGTAGACTGCTGCCGAACGTTCCCGAGCGTTCGCGCGGCTTCGAGAGAGCGAGTGCGGCGAATGTCCGCGCCGCGCTCGACCAGTTGTTACCGCAGCGACTAGTTTGTGGGTGGGGTTCACACTCTACAGTTAAAATCACCCCAAATCACTCTGCGTACAGTTACTGCAGACGATTCTAGAAATTTAATGAGGTCAGTCGGTAATTCCATCAGCTTTTGAATGTACATATTGAGATTGAAATAATGATGCAGGATAAGATTTAAACTTTAAAGTTACATAGAGTGTTCATTGTTTAATGTTTCAAATGTAGGTAATCAATAGCACGAATCACGATTAAATGATTTTTTAAAATAAGGTCCGATGATACTTCCTTGCACGACTCCATATAAAACGATATTTGAAGGACACTATAAATCACTAAGTAAAGAAAGGACAATAAGAATTAATTGACGTTTAAAGCTTATTAATAATGCAAAATAAAATATGTAAATAACAAAAACAACGTTGTCAAATGCCTTGTAGAAAACTTTTACTCAAATTGAAATAAAGTTCAAACATTTTTGGCAAATAGGTACCTAAACTTAAAATCTTCATGCACCTAGAATTCTCCCCAAATTAGTCCAAATTTCAGATGCTGCTCGCACAAAGCGATTAAAATCGTACACGTGATTCCGCGCCATCACGTGGAACAAAAACGTGATTCTGTGACCACGCCACGCGAACGAAGAACTTTCTTGTCTGCTGGCAATCCTGCCGTGTTGAAACGTTCGACGCATCGACGTAACTGATGTGACGTAGCGATCTACGCAATTTTGCAGCTTGTATTATCATTGCACGGAACGAAGTTATCGGCACGGGTATGCCCTAGATACGACTTGGATTCGAATTATTCATTAAGAAAAGCAATTAGAGTGCAAACAAATTATATGGAAATATTTTTAGGTTAAGGAACGTAAAGTTTTGGAATCGATCGAGTGAGTTTTAGTAATAAATTCAATCAAGGTGAACTATTTTTGAAACTTACAATAATAACTCGACTTGTGTTTATTTGCGTACCAAAATAATAATAGGCGTCCACTTAAGGTACCTATTACAGGGTGATCATAAATGTTTTGTTGTGTACATAAGTGGTGTGTAGGTAAGATCATAATAGGTAAATCTATTAATATCATGAAACCTTATAAAGCTAAGTCAAGTCAACAAAATAAGTAATAGATAACTTTAGTGTGTCTACTATTATCGTTGGATACTTATCTTGGAAGATGATTCAAACAATAGCTCTAGTTTACTCAATCTTATCGTCCTAGTTTTTTGCTCTCGGGACATTTAGAGCACGCCTACCTACCCAGGATTTCCAATTTCTAGGAATATTAACTGGATCAATGAGCAGGAAGTACATAATATTGTTACTAATATACGCAAATCTACATCATGTGCATCATTGTCACTGGGTTCAATCAATGTGCATTTGGTAAGTTATCCCCGTTAGTAAAATATCCCCAATGGTGTGCTCAAGTTTTCAAAACTTATTGGTCTGATTAGGTGGATTCGTTAGAGTATTCCGTGAAACAATAACAAGTATGGGTTATTCCCTTTAGAAGAAACCAATTTGTCCATAACGTTACTAGGTAAGTACAGATGGTGGAGTTGTAGAAGTGTGAACATTTATTTTTATCGCATTATTTGTCGTATTTAGTATTTTGTCCTCTAAATCCATATCGGGTGTTCCATTTATTGCTTTGGCTTCCATAACTACCTATGTATTTAGAAGGCAAGTGAGAAAAAATATTAACACTAGTTTTTTCTCGCTAACATTTAGAGCGACCTTGTTTCGTTCAACATCTGTTGTATTTGCCAAATGCACGACTGCTGTAAAGTGTTTTGACGCCAAGGCGCTTGGCATCTATTTTGTTGCATTTTGAGTTACATCTATCTAGAAATAGAGTCGTGGATAGTTGTTGGGTCTTTGACTGCAGACGGATTGGGCATTGTAGCAGTTCATATCTCACGTGCAAGATAAAAACTGATCGAAGCTTCTGGAAAGCCATCCATTTGTTTGTTAACACCGCAGCGAAGATATGACGCGGTCGTATCGATGTCGGCACGTGGCATACACAGATACTTAAGCATCGAGTTTAGGTATGGTAATGCGAGATTTACTAGCTTGATCAATTAGAATCATATTGGACAGATCCAGGATCACGTTCGTCAAGCATTCCCTAGAAATGTATTTCTAGTCAGTACAATACAATACAAACAAACGATACGACATTGCATGCATAGCATAAGTAAGTAGCTATTAGTGCCATCTGCATTGCACCCATCTGTTGTTAGTTGACGGGCAGATAGTCCGGTCCATTCATTTGCCTCTGAGATAGGTACCCCTACATAATCAGAATTTTATTCTCAGATTAGTGACACTTATTCTGTGGTAATGCCTACTTGGTAGGTAGATGATGTATCTGACATTCGTCGAATAAGATGTAAGAAGCACAAATCAATCAATAATCCAGTAGTTTTTTGTATAACTGCCTGTTTATGCACATACATGCATGCATAATGATCATTTCATTCATATTGATGCGTGGGTGCAGTGTTGTCGCCTTCAGATTATAATTTAAATAAAACTTGGTCCTCTATCTAGAATCACAATGAAGAGTGGAATCGTTTCATTACAATAAGAGCTACCTACTGATTCCTGCTTAACTTTATCAACACATAGGTATTATTTATTTACTGCAGAGAACTAAGAATAGCATGATGATGCTAGATGATGGTTCATTGATTTCATTGAACATTCACGGCAAAACAAAAGAGACGCGTGCCGTTGATTTTGCTCTGAGATTTGGAAAGTAACCTACCTACCTAATATCTAATAGATAGCTGCATGAAGCATAAATTGGTAGAGTAGTGTTCTTAGGAAAGCATTTTCACCTCGGTGGTTAGGTATATGGCCTTAATCTCCTTGGAGTCCTTGGTTGCATCTTTGCGAGTGACCACCGAATTTTGCGGTGTCCAAAATGTTATTTGACTTGGAAAACTCATTTTTAATTTTGAGCGACGATTACCTACTTACTTACCTAGTTATCTACTTTCTGAATTTATTATCCCAATAAAAATACACACCTACCTACGGCTAAAGTTTTTGTGTTGTAATGTTTTTGGCAACACCTACAGCCTACCTACACCTACATAATCAGAGAATTTGACTATCAAACTGATAACCTCATTTCCAATCGCTCGAAGTTGCGCGCCTTCATCGCGTAAACAAAAATTCGATTGTTTGCCTACCTGTAATGACACTATCTAGGTTACTAGGTATGTGTGTACCTAAATACCTACTCGTTATAAACACGGAAGAGAGATCCTTTGCATAGGACGCCAACAACTGACATAAGCTATAGATCCTTATTATGCGTTTAACCAACTTATCTGATCAATGTTTTGGTTGTAACTCCTAGACCATAAGGTCGAAAATACGAGCTTTAACAGCATGTGAATAGAGATTTGTGGCTAAAATGTCGTACGAGCAAGGCCAGACGCCTACTATAGCCAAATTATGATGCTAGTAAGGCATGAGTCAGTCAGCTGGTTTAACTGGACTGTTGTGAGCTAGATAGGTAGGAGGCACATACATCATTGCCTTGCCAATATATTTATTCTTCCAGATTGTAAACTTATCCTAAGAAAATTCAAGTTCATGGTCATAGTTACACGGCTGGTTATTTAATCCTTGTTAAGCATTTGAACCTTGTTTAGGTTCACAAACATTTGCCACTTTTGCTATAATACAAAACAAAATCTAAGCTTTTTATGGACCTGCTTCCGGGTGGAGCTGGCTTCCACCTTCGGCCTGATCATCACTTTCTATCAGGTGAGATGCAGGCGAAGAGGTAAAACTTCATCGTTAGAGGATAACATAGTAAAAAAAATATGATTAGCTAATCATACACCGACTTTGACTGAAGTCCGTATCATATTATTTTGATAAAATAAATAAACTATGAATTCATAATTAACACTTTAATTAATTAATGGTATTAAAGTAAAAAATCTAGCCCATACACAATACTTTATAGAAACGAAACGACTACCATCAGGTAAGTAGGTAGATACTTACTACCTATTATAGGTAATGATCATTATTGTCCTGTCTGTATAAAATTAATGCTACCTATTTTACAAAGTGATAAATTATTCTAATTATGGCTACTTATGAGGATGTAGGCAGGATAGCTACGTTTAGATTTCCATATTATAATGTCTCTTAAATTAAACTTAATTAAAGAAATAGTTAGGTACCTACATTTGATAATAGAGAATAGAAGGGTAGATTATGGTACTTATTATAGAAGTTTAGATATTTAAATGCAATAAATTAATAACATAAAACAGACACGCATTATAATTAATTTGTCGTCATTCATACTATCATTGGATTGTTTTTATTTACAGTAAAATTCAGCAGCATGACATGCTGGACATTGTCCATTTTACTTACTATGAAGGAACTTGTTGGCAGAAGGGTTAGGGAAAGGGTAAGTGATCAGGTAACTTTGTATTGTCTCACATTTCGACATCGCTCGGTATCTGATAGAGGTACCTATCCATGTAATAGCAGTGACAAACTGCAGGTAGAGCCCATCTTTTCAACAGCGATAAAAGTGGATTTTCAGCTTAAATCTTGACAAGTTAGGTATTCCTCATTGATACCAAAGACTTATATGTAATAAACTATCTTACTAGACAAGCTGTGTCTGTTCAGAATACAAAAATGGCGTCAAAGCAGGATCGGTTACCTACTTCTGAATATGGCTTGTTTTATCAGATAATATAGACAAATTCAATGTTTGTCGATAAGAGCATACGCGGACCAGTGCTCCTAGTGATTGCTCATAATCGATTAAAACCTAGGACTTTCTTCAGTTAGTCACAATGTTTGTTCCGAGTAGCTTCTCTATCCTTTAAGTCTTCTTCTTCAAGGGCGCGTCTTCCTTCCACGGCGCGAAGGAAGGCTGCGGTAGTTCCCTGCAGTCCACTAGTGGGTTGGTGGCACTCACGGCCTCCATAACCCGTGGTTGAGCTTGATCAAGTAACTCCTCGTTGGCGCAGATCACGCCTGCTAGGGTCGTCATGCGGATCTCTGTCAGTTGCTCTGGAAGGAAAAGATCTCATTAGAATAATTTGACTTTGACAGACTGTGTTGGTGCCTTAGAATGAAGAGGACCTAATGAAATGGGAAAAGGCACAGAAGAAGAAGAATCATTTTATTTTAAAAATAGACCTAGTACCTACTTCATGTTTGTTCTTAAAATTAAGGTAGTTTTTAATTAGTGCATGCTTCATAGGAAATGACGCTCTCGCTTGCTGTGCAAAATAAATGAATGTGTTGTCGCGGAAACAGTTTTACACGAATTCAGCATTACGGTGAAGGCCTTTTACTGTTATTTTACTACTGTGATTAGACTGCAAAAGTATTTCAGTTGAAGTTGCAGCGCTACACTTAAGTAGAGCTAGTTTTACCACTAGCCATGAAGTTAGAAGTCATATTATACCTATCTGACCACTGATAGGCAAATCAGCAACTTTCATTTGTCAGATATCGTTACAAGACAGATCAGATCTTCAAGTGAACCGGTGAAACCCCCTGTTATAGCATCATACCAACTTACCAATCGTGAACCCGACGACTCTATCGCTGGTCTCGTACCAGAAGCGGTCGCCGACCTTGAGCCGCAGGAACTGGTCGGCCAGCAAGCAGCTGAGCGTGGGCCCCAGTAGTCGCCCGCGTGGGTCCTCGGCCAAAGCCCCTGTGTACAGGTCTATGTCGTCCACGTTGCTGGAGAAAGATGGAAAAGATATTGAAATTTCTATGAGATGTCCCCTACACCTCCCAGCGAACCTCCCGTCCATACCAGAACTACCAGAACGACGATGTGATCTCATGGCTGCCAGGAGCGCTTAACTTGACCACTATCCCACCAAACTCATTGACAGGGCGGTGTCACCATCGTTCAACAATTTCCGTGGATATCGAAATTCCGTGAACCTCTTATACTTTTTCCGTGGATATCGAAAAAGGCAACTCAAACCTCCCTAACACGCCATCGTGGGGAATTTAGGCCAAATCCATCCTTTGCTTCTGGTAAATTACTCCTGTTCTGCATTAGAAACATTTAATGACGATGAAGACGATAATATTCCGCTTTCGCAGAAAAAAACATCGTCGAATTTATATCATTATGTGACCAATGTAGCCCACGTCAATGCACTGCTAAATTAGACATTAACCTTGTGTACGTCACAATACAATACCAGTCTGAACCAAGTCACGTTTCATCGAGTTATAGTTCACACTAATAAAAAATCCAACTTTTAGCTGTTTGCTGTCACAGAAATCAAACATACCTTGTCGTTCACCTTATTTTTTAGTCAAGAAATTCTAATCTGGTCTGTTCAATTAGATTTAACCCCTGCATTATTAGTTTACCCTATCTGGTTTGTGTTTGATCTAGAAGAAATAAAGGAAACACTCACTTATAAATCTTACATATCCTGCTCAGCGAGAGGTCATCGAACATTTTTCCCAAGTCCTCAAAGTTCTTCGGTCTAGACAGCCCACAGTGCTCCCTCCACTCTGGGTACCCGGGCAGTCCGTGGTCCCGTCCCCTCTGGATGTTCAGGGAGACCAGGTCGAGACCGCAAGGTCCCGGCTTCTTAGGGACGGATGAGTTTGTGTTGAGGGTAGTTGGACGCTCAAAGAGATGGTTGCTAAGCTGTAAACGAAACGAGGGTTTTAAGGTAAGAATAGGTACTATTTGTCCATTCTGTGGTAGGTAAGGTCTTCTTTGGCTAATTTATTTATTACGTAGAGAAGTTATTGATTAAATTATGATTGTTTCGATTATTTCAAGTATTCCAATATTAGGACTTATTCTAAGCTACTATTTGAAGTATTGCTGACCCTCCTTTGCCTTCTACTAAATCTGATAACCTAGGATGCGAGCTGGTCCCTTTTGATTCGAGTGAGTTTTAATTTACTGACGTTTGGTAGTTTTGGTACTGGTCACCAGAATAAGGGATACATACCTCGGCAGTGACATGCGGGTCGACGGTATGCACAGGCGTGTTGAGGGCCGAGCGGACTGCCTTGTTGGGTCCCCGTAGAGAGTACAGCGCGTAAGGGTTGAACAGCATCTCGTGAAGTTGCACGTAGTTTATCGTGCCTGTGCTCGCGTCTACGTTATGGATCAGACCCTGGAAGATGAATTAGGAGACATTAGGATACGGGACTATTCCCACCTCTCTTTCGCACCACTTCAACTCCTGTGTAGCCAGGATCTACAGTTTGATCGCCAATAAAAAACCCAGTCAGTGAAGATAAAGTTTGTCCAGGAAAGTTAAGCTCATTAGTGGAAACTCTTTCGATAATGCTCAGCTCTTCAAATTGTTAAGCTTAATCTTGGTAAGTGGAATTAACCATTGCTCGAACGCTGAATTCGACTTTGAAGGATAGCAGAAGTGCTAATATTCAAAAACTACTTATTTAATGCATTTTACCGCTTTTGATTATGTAGAAAAACTTGAGATAAAAGCGCACGTGCACCTTTCTGGCTTCGCTGCTAGTGGCTCTACTTTTCTTGCTTAACTGACAAAAACCAGTAAACTTACAGGTAGAAGGGTATGTGCAAATCTGAAGGCAGCTGCGGAGAAGTGGTTAGCGACAGTGGGTTCCACTGAAGGGTCGTATGCTTCAGAGAATCCCTCTTCCAAGAGAGTCAGGTTCAATGCCCACATCACGTCTTTTCCTGTCAAAAAGAAGAAACTCTTAAAGTATTTAAAACGAATAAGGTTTTTGGAGAGTCTACAATCCTTCTATTTTTTGTGTTTGGTGGCGTGAACAAGGTTCCAGGCCTTTTAAAGGCGAGAGTGAATAGGCACAGGGCAGATATGTACTATCCCAGACTGTATCTCACTTTAAAACACCAAGTGCTATTGCGGTCATATACCTGCCTTGTTATGCTTAAATAAACTTACCTAAAATGGAAGGCAAGAACTCTGAATACGTGATATGCTGCATCTGTGCGCCGACTACCCTCCGTGCCTCCTGGTACAGTCTCTCGTCGTCCCAGTGCGGGTTGAGCTTCTTCAAGATGGCTGCCAGCCGGTTGTGCTGCCGCGCCCAGATCAGGTGCATCGTGGTGAGGTGGAGGTTCTCGTTGGCTCGGTCGTCACCTGATTAAAGACCAGTTATTTGTTTGAGAAAATTAGATGATTCATCAAAAGACTGTGTGTTAACTATTTAGTCTGAAATGTGAATTCATAATTAAGAAAGTAAGTAAACTTAGGGGAAATGTGGTGCTACATACAGAGGTAATGGATGGAGGAACGGATTCTTGTAAAGCCAAGATCACCAGAAGCTTAGAAAAGGTCAAGTTAATTTGAGAAGCTATTGATGATTGGCTATAGGGACATAATAGATTGGTATGATAAGGTGATCACTGCTACTTAATTTTCAAAGCATCCGCGCCTCGACAGACTAACATTTCACTAAATTGCAACAAACATTTGCACTAACCGGTCTCAAAGCAGTATCTGCCCTTCGCAGTCATCTGCTGGGTGTTGCAGGGATCCTTGGGGTCGGTGGCTTGCGGCAGCAGGTCGCGGTCTCCGTCACGTAGCATCCTCAGTCGTCCGGCCGTCAGGGCCCGCAGCTGTGTGGCTCTGGATGGCCCGTAGCCATACACAGTGGAGCCGTCAATAAAGGCTGTCGCTTGGTTCATCTGCTCACGGGGCCCTGGAAATAGTGACGTCAGATTTTATGGAAGCTATTACTTGGTAATAAAAATATGAATTATTTTTTTCCACAACGGGGAAGCTCTTAATGGCCTGCCTCTCATCTGATAGCAACTGGAAAGTCAAGATCAGGGTGAAGGGGGAGGTGAACTTTTACTGATATTATGCAATAGCACGTGTCTGGGTGTGAAATTGCATTAGATTAACTACAAGGCGTTTGCTTTTTAGTGCAGTATTTGCCTTTGAACTTTGACTCATTTACGGCCTAATACTAAAACGCCATTTAAATACATATTTGACGGCTTCTCAAATAGTTAAGCAGCTCCTAAACTTACATTTCGCATACTCAGTTATGCCTTTAGTTCATTAGCTTCCTTTTGAGTTAAAATCTTACGACATAAGGGGGATGACAGGGTCACAGATGGAGCCAGTGAGCGGTTTTTATAAAGTAACTGGACGCCCTTATCTTCACTCTGTTCTACGTCTATCTCCCTATCCAGTCCTCACCGAAGTGGCACGTGGGTGCAGGCGCGGACCGCACGAACTCCATGCAGGTCAGGTTGTACTCCTCGTAGAAGGGATCCTGGGCACCCAGCTGCACCGGGAAGCATTCAGGATGCGGCTCCTGGCTCTCATCACAGCATGACAGCGAGCTGCTGTTTGCTCCTGCAATGTAAGAAAGAAAGCAGTTTATCTCCATTGTGGCACAGAAGGTAAATGATACGATTTTGATACTTAACTTCTCCAGCTTTAATCTCAGAGTAAGTAGGAAACGAGACGAAAGATCCACTAGTGTCAATACACCAATGAAACAAACTCTCTTATCATTACATGGCCAATATCATGGCATGGCCCACGAACTAAGTAGATACCTGTATGTATACGTGTTGGAAATTACGCTGGCTATACCCTTGGTCAAATCAGTAGCAGTAAAATTGTGTTTTATAATACCCACGACGGTGAAGGAGATAATATGCCCGTGTCTGAGCTTTTCTTCAATGACGTTATCTCCTCACCTTTACTCAGAGCTATAGCAGTGATGTCGTGATCAACGAACTGCCCCCATATGGCCAGCATGACGGTGAAGGTGGTGTCGTGAGCGTAGCTGGGCCGGTGCACCGTCACATAGCAGTTAGGTAGTGATAAAAATATTATCCGGGCCTGTTGACAATGGCACTGTTACCTTACCTTTGCTCAGAGCAGTGGCAGTGATGTCATGGTCCACGAACTGACCCCATACCGCCAGCATCACAGTGAAGGTGGTATCGTGAGCGTAGCTGGGCCGGTGCACAGTCACGCTGACGTCACGCGCGCTGGGCAGGCTCGCGCCGTCGGTACCAGTGCGGGGAGAGCTGATTCCTGGAGAAAACAAAAGATGAAGATATTAAGTGAAAGAAATGGTAATGAACAGATTTGAAAACGTGCTATTTCCTTGGTGCTGGTGGCCTTTTCTGAAGTACGTATTCAAGACGTAATTGTAATCCTTTTGATTTGGGCGAGGGGGAGAACGAGCCGTTGGTCGTGGTAACTTACCATCTCCATAATCCGCCGGTAGCACTCTCCTGAAAGGCGTGTTGGACACCCCCCATCGGTAAGGGTGCTGCAGGTTATTGCAGCTGCCATCGAGGCTGCGGTAGCGGTCAGGCGGGCAGGGGGCAGCGTCCTGCAGGCAGTAGCGTGGCTCCGAGAATGAACCGTTGGTGGGAGGACCCAAGCCTGCTCCGCCTGCGCGACGGGAGCTGTCGGTTCTGGAACACATACCTAATTCTTAATTTTAAAAAGGTACCTTATTTAATTTATCGTAAGAACTGTGATAAGGGCGATCCTGAAGCAACTTTAGCTACTGTAGATAGACATGACATGTGATACAGCCAACGACTTACACCCTCAGAACCACGGAAAGATTTACGTAGAGTCATCCGACAAACTGATTGATTCAGCTCATTCAGCTTGCAAATCCCTAACCAAATATGAAAATATCATTTCCATAAAGTGATTTTCAAAGAAAGTTTTTCAAGAATGCTTACGAACTCAATTTTATGTTCACCAAATTCGTGAACATACCTAATAAATAGGTGAATCCTTCATCCAATCCTTTGCAAAATATTGTGAAATACAACCGCAAAATACCGCGAACTTTAATAATTGACAGCATCATTAAAATATTCCGGCGATTTATTGCTGTTGTAATCAATATCACCGACAACAGTACCTACCAATTAATGTTCCGGAAGATTGGTCCCATACATGTCGAGTTGCGTTTCATTTGTATCGATCGGGAAATCCGATAGCTTCCGTGGCGCGGCTTAGCCAACTGGACTGGACTAAGTAAAAGTGATGTTTCCCCCGTACGCCACATTTATTAGGTATCTGTTCTACCAAATTACTGATACTCTTCAAAAAATCTAAGGTGTCAACCCATCAGAATTTTGTTAGGATGTTCTCCCCCGGTTTTGGATTCATGTCAAGCAAAGTTTCTGTAACTTTTAGTTATAAGAGCGTTATGATTTTTGCTCATCTCATCATCATTATTATCATCATCATTACTCTATTCATTTAGATGATGATGCGGAAAGGGGAATCGATATCCTCACTTTGTCGTTAGTCCTATTCTTAATCAAATCATTGGATCATGCAAAATGTATACCTCAATCTGTATTATTATTTTCTACCGCGCCGCGGGAGCCACTGTAAAATAATAGCTCTTCAGCTATTTCGTATCGCCACATTTTGGTCAATTGGGTAACTTATCCCCGCTTGAGGCGAGCGAAGCCAGACGAGTGTCCGGTGTCGCGGTTTAGTCTAGGGTGTCATGTTCCAATAAATTGTGGATGAATTCTAAGACCAAGGCAATAAGATACAAATTAAGGTTAGATACTATTGAAACGGGGGTGTTGTAATTTGTGAATTTCCTTTCCTTCAAAAAGTTCCGCTAGATATTACTCGTAGTTTAGGAAGGCATACAAAGCTTGTAGACATAAAGGGAAAAAAGTCTATTAGGTACGTCTATTATAATTTAAATTGTAATTTATCATCATTTTCAATATGAATAGGGACTGTCATCTCGTTTGTCAGTCACTCAACTACTCGTATCTAGCTCAAGTAAGTAACTAGTATTAGAGCATTGTATAATTTATTATCTGCACCCCTAGACAAAACGCACTTTTTGATCGAATCGAAAATCGAATCCGTCAAATTCCATACAAAAAAGGGGCTTTTCGACCACTTTTCGACTGGTTTGCGATTATAATGGCACTTTGTCTAGACCCACTGCTATAGGCCTAAGATGCAGTCAATTGATCTAATCGCCGGAAAGTCGGCCAGTGTTCCTTAATGAACTAATAGGTTAACCGCAACCGTTAGATTGCATACGCTGCAATACATTATGATCTACGAGTAGGTACGAGTATTGTGTGGCTTGGAATAAAAAATTAGACGATGAGAGAAAGCTTCAGGACTTTCAAATTTTAACGTTGTAACATAAAAACTTTTGATTTAACTGATACTTACGGCCGATTGCTATAGGGATTGCGTGTAAGAAAGAAGAATTTAATTTAGAAAAAGATTCGTTAATAAACTTGTAAAGACAAATTGCTTCATTCATATTTTTATTCATCATCAGTAGCTGTGCCCTCGTTTGCCATTTTAGTGTCAGGTTAAGTAGTTAGTGGTCTTAACAATCTAACCAACTCACCCATTGAGGAGCGCTCGTGTAGCTTGCTCTGCAGCATATGCTGCATCAGCCAAAGGCTTCACAGCCGCAGAAGTGGCAGCTGCCCTCTGAGCTCTATTCGCTGGTGTGTCCTGGTCTAAGGGCCTCCTGTTGCTCTCCAAAGCCCTCCTTTCCCTGAGGGCCGTGTTCCCGTGCTCGACAGCTGTGCTGATGTCGTCAGCGGACGGGGGATCCCCTGCCCATTCGGGGGGATCACGACCTGAATTCATCGTACGGGGAAATTGAAGATTCTGGAGATCTTAAATTGTAATTAATTAATAGAGAATTCATTACAGAGTGATGATTGAAGCCTTCAATTTCAGACATTTAGTTACGAGAAAATTTTATCACAAAATGGGCATGACCATGAAGTTTTTACTGTTACCTTCCAAGGGCCATTTCATTTGCAGCAAGGGCGCCAGATACGGTGGCATCGCCGTAAGATTGCCTATGGGGATCACTGTTTCTGGAACTGTTGTGGTGGTGCTGTTGTCGTCATCTTCTTGGTCCTCGCTCAGGTTGTAGGAGACTGTTACCAGTAGGGCGATACCGAGGGTTGCTCTGTAGAAGATTTAAGAAAAAGTAAAAGATAGAAATCTAGAAAAAGAAGAAGCTTTTAGATAAACTTACGATCATTGAAATGTAGAGTCACAAAAGATCTGGTCAATACTATGGTTAAATTCTGTAAGGTTCCTCTTCCTCTGACTACGTGACATTCACAGAAGTATTATGCGTCATAATTAAGCTCTGACATGTTACTTACATTATGATGGCAACATAGATGGGGCTCATGGTGCTACTCGTACATGGTTATAAAAGTCTGCAAGGCCCCACATTCTCCGTTTACGTGGTATTCAGGGAAAAATACCGTCACAATTAAGCTCTGGTCAGTTACGGGATCCCTTTCATTCATCATCATCATCATTTCAGCCACAGGACGTCCTCTGCTGAACATAGGCCTCCCACAATGACTTCCACCACATCGCACGGTTGATAGCGGCCTGCATCCAGCGCCTTTTTTTTGTCGCGGAGGAAATGCTTTGCGCACCGTCCCCACTGCCGGAGGACACTGACAGGTTGGTGTGTGGGACCAGGGGGTATACCCAGTTCCGTTCCGTCATCGCCCGAGTGGGGGTGTCGCGATTATCCGGCCGTAGCCTTAGACTTCCGCGACGCCACCGGCGACAACCCGCCTACTGCATCCAGCGCCTTCCTGCTACCTTTATCAGGTCGTCGGTCCACCTTTCATTGGCATAATGTATTTACTACTAATATAGGCATAATTCTGGGCATACTTACATGATGGCAACGCAGATGGCGCATTGGAAGTGTCGCAGGCGCCGCTCGTAGCTGCGCGTGACGCTGGACTCAAACATATACGTGGGCTGCATGAGCGGCGTCCGCTCCGCGCTGCTGCCTGCCCGCTGCATGGTGACTTGCTGGCGAGAGCTTCTGGCAGACTGCAAAGGGGTTCGTTCGTTTCAGGCGAAATACGTCCACTGTTTGACAAAGGCCTCCCCCAAGGATTTTCACAAAGACCGGTCCTGCGCCGCCCGTATCTAGGCACTTCCCGCGAGTGCGCGACCAGATCGTGGGTCCACCTAGTGGCAGGAGTACCGATCTATGTGCCCCGCAAAGCAAAGCAAGAGCAAAGGGGTATCACTTTTGAATCATCATTACTTCTAACTCCTCTTGTTCTTCAGATTAATTTCGTTGCGGGTCTAATGACAGTTTAACTTTCCCCCGGGACAAACTTGACCTTCACTGGTTGGGTTTTTATTGGCGGTCAAACTGTAGATCCTGGCTAGGCTGGCTGGAGTTGCAGCGCAGCGGTAAGAATGAGAGGTGAGAATAAATCAAAGTGCCAAACTGCCAGGGACATCTATTGGTTAATCTCCGCTGTTATCGGGCTGTTTTATAAACCATAATAGGTCAGGACTTCTATTCAAAAGAATGATGTAAAGGAAACGAAAATAATAATGTACCCCCAGTGAAAAGGGATCTAAGTCGAAAATGGTGATTTTTGGGAAATCGCATTTGAAGTTAAAAAAAATCCTGCTTCGTCGCTATTAGAGATAACTGGATGAAATATTTTTTAGGTGAAAGGTAATATTAGATATGATTAGGCAGTGTGCCAGTTTGGGAAATATAGCATGTGGTTTTTTCGTAATTAAATAAAAACCTAGTTATATCACCATGCACGACAACTTTACATTCGTGTAAAGTGATATAATGGGACATAAATCATTTTACACCACACTGAATTGACCACCCGCTAACAAGTGTAAAGTGATACATTTTACGCCATTTCCGTTGATATTTTTTTGTTTCTTCAATTATAGAAAAAGTTGTAAAACAAACATAAGTAATTACACTATGAGGAATCATTATTTAAGGTCATTTAGGGTAAATAGTCCAAAAAAATTTACTTATATCAATATACACCAATTTTGTGGTGAGAAAAAAAATGTGTAAACTGATCTAACTTACATAATAGCGATCTAAGTATCCTAATAATTTTGTGTAAAGTGATATAAGTGGCGACTGTAAAGGAATAAGGCTAGAATTTGAGACTGAATTCTAATTATTTACTCCTTAAATGTTTATTCTGATCTGAAACTACTATTTTATTAATTATTACACCATATACCATGACTGATATCGGCCTAATCACATACATTATCTCCTATTTTAAAGTAAGTATAGCTGAAGCAATTGTGTAGTAAAGACCAGAAACAACAATGGTTTCACATCAACTAATTAGACAGGAGACAGAGAAAAGTTTGTTTTCTACAATTACCCTAATAAGAATCAAACCCTGGACCAGAGATGGTGATGTCAAGCTATATTGATTGCCTTTTGGCTACAGAAGGATAATATAAAAGTAAAGTCATAAAATGCATTTGTTTTCAACAAAGAGGCTTTTAAAAAGCCCTTTAACACGTCCTAGTATTACTTGAACCCTACAATTATTTTGGGACATAAATGGGCCAGTGCTGAGAAGAAGCAGCGCAAGAAATTTAACCACCCTTGTCAGCCTATTCTTAAATCATAAATAACTTGAAAATATCGAACTGCCTACGGCGGGAATCTTCTTAAATCAATAGAGACATGAATTAAAAAGACATGTTATACTTGCGAGTTAAGCAGATGAAGTCCAGCAACACATGTCATTTACATAATTATTTACTTTATACATAGTATCCATTCATAAAGACTTTCGTAGTTAGTTTTTCAGGGCAATCGAATATTGCACTTAGCCTCTTGATTAGACCATTGTGCGCTATTTGTAGTTTATCTTCCTATTCCAACCGCTCCAGATCCCCCCAGGTAGCAGCAGCCAATCTAGGTCCTTCTGCAGCGACCCTGGTGATTGGAGAATTTGAGCCTGTTGATTGCTACGCTTGTGCACTCCTCGTGCACGTGCTGCGGTTTTTCTTCTGCCTCCATGCATCTTCTGCACAGTAGGCTGTCTGTAACAGCTATATTGTGTAGGTGTTTGTTTAACATACCTGTTATTACACTTAGGACCTTGCGGATGTTGTCCATATTTAGTCTTATGAGGCTGCGGGAAAACTTTTTCGATATATCCACAACTGCATCTTTTGTTTGCCTGCATCTTTCACAATCTTTCCATTCTATGTGGTGTTATTTTTCTATTTTGGAGCGCAGCCAGGTCTTGATCTGTGCTTATGGTATCAGCATTATAATTGTTCCGGACCAAATACCGTCGTGTACGATCCCCTTCTGGCCGGTTCATCTGCTGCGTCGTTGCTCAAGGAGTTACTGTGCCCTTTGATCCACTTCAGGAGTGCAGGGTAACGCCATTTGCGTCTGCAATGACTTAGGAGCGCGTCATGGCATTCCAATATAAGTATTATAATGTAGTATATTAAGTTGCTTTGTATTGCTTGCACTATCTGAGATTATTTTTATATTCAGACCTCGGATGTCTATGGTTGCAATCGCCTGTGCTGCTCTGATTGCATTCTGCTTGGAAAATTGTATTGTGTGTATCTAGTGTTGTAGATATTCTTAGTATATTTAGGTAATTCGAGAAGACACCAGCTTCCGTACCTTTTTGGGTTTTGGAGCCGTCAGTGTATATCCTAACTTCATTGATTCCAGAGCAATCTTGCGTTTCCGTTGTAAGTTGGATATTATATCTCCAGTCGAAGATGTGAACACAGGGAATTCTGTCGATGGGTGCCTCGGTGAGAGGTATTTCTTTTATTAGGGTTTTGTGCAGGATCGTGGAATGTCCTGTCTCCTTGTTTTGCTTTTATATGCCGTTCTTACCTTTAAGTCTTAGGGCGGCTGCTTGCGCTTCCTCCTGAATGAAGAGGTCTAAAGATCTAAGATTCAGAAGGTACTCGAGTGATGTCGATGGAGTGGTTCTCATACAACTAGTGCCCGCTATGCTTACTAGGCGTAGCAGGCTTTGGAGTTTTGATCTTGCTGTGGATAGTTGTGTTCTGTGCCACCACACAAGTGATCCATAATAATATGTGTAAGAGGGCCATACAATGAGTCTCTCGCACTGATGGAATGCTATACAGGCCATTTTTATTTTGTTCTCGACATGACTCGCCCAGTTCAATTTGTTGTCAAAGGTGATGAGTTTTGTTTATAAAGATTTCTGGTAGGTAGTTGGAGCTCTTGTAAATTCGATAATGCACTTATTAAGTACTTCTATTGACAACGTTAGGCACTATGAATTCAATTATATGTTTTACTAGTAGATTTATTCAAACTATTAACTAAAGTTCTTTGATTTATAAACTACGACATTATTTTTTCCTTTAATCTGACGTTTGGGCTAAGTTGTATCATTTTACACCAAATAATTAACAAAATTATTAGTTGCGATTTTCAAATGTTTTTGATCTAAGTAACTTATAACATTTTACACGTCATCTTATATTGTTAATCACAAATTCAATCTGAACAACTTCAATCGTGTAAAAAGTAGTAACACGAGTCATACCTCTTTACACAATAAAAAAGTGAAAGAAGCCTCCGGTACACTTTGTTAAAAGTAGACATGTATCAATATACACGAAAGAAAAGTTCACAAAGCCTTACTTGTATCATTTGGCACAAAATTATTTTCTTTTCTATACGTCGTAGAAACATACCGATTAGATACAAAAATAGCTAATTTTTCAGAGATTCACATTATGTTATAAAGCCGATTTTGATCTAAGTCGAGTTAGATCCCTTTTCACTGGGGGTACAGTTATTGAGTTGAGAAAAATTACGATCTTCCACCTTGTACGATATTTACGGAACCTTTCACGTCTGTGTCGTCACTCAAGTATTAAGTGGGTTATTTTTTATACGTGAGGTTTTAGACTAGTTAGAGAGTTTTTTCCGAGTGCGTTTTTCATCGCGTTCAAATACGATTTAGGCGGTTGGTCTCATACCTATTACGCAATATTACGGAGGTTTTTATATTATTATTATAACTGAGAAACCGCCGCCAACAGAGGACATTAACCGGGCCTTAGTTACTAAGGTCTTATTTATGAACCGCATGGTTAGCCTAATGAAATTTTAACTCAAAGCTCTCTTAGCGGAACTTACGGTCTGGTAGAGCCTATTTAGTTTACAGAGCTTTAACTTAATAAGAACTGCATGGTTAGCCTAAGCCTCTACTTACGAGTATCAAAGTAGATATTTAACTTGTGAAATTTTCAGTCAAAGCTCTTTTTTGGTAGAGCCAAAAAGAAATGGCGATCTCGCTGTTACAGATGTCCTATGTAGTTTCAGCATCTATATGAAACTTTAAAGATATATGTGATCCCTAAATCAAGTTGCTTACCAACAGCCTTAAAGCATTTAGATTGTAGACGAAAATAAAACCGGCGCCGCGGTTTGTATTCTGAAAATCGATTTCGATGTAGGTATCTTGCGCTCTACATCTCTGTTACTCGTTCTGTATGTTTAAAGAGACGGATTTAAGTTAAGAAAACCAGTTTGGCGGAGTAGGGCCTATTTCATAATTTATTATGTCAGTCCGAATTGTTTTTTGTGTGAAAGATTAATCGCGTTCATTGATATACGAGTAGGTATTCCTATTATTTAACCTTCATTTGGTTGTTTGGCAAGTTTTTTCCATTATTAAAGACAACCATCTATAACAAACCGAATAAATCAGCATTTAAGTTGTATCTACGATGTAAAGTATCTCAACTTTTATTGATTAGATTAAATTCCGGATAAATTATGGGTCCCAAAATAGAGTCAAGTAGGTTTAATGTTAATTTTATGGCCTCTTTAGCACGTGGCGAAGCTTTTTATAATTCTTAAAAGACTATTAAATAAGTACTTAATTAACTAACCTTGCTAATTGATTCCTGATTAGGGCAGTTTGAGGTAGGTAGTCTTATTTTAAGTGTTTCCCCCTGGTTAAATTAGGTACGTAAAATAATAAAAACAAATTTTAAAAAGTGTTCTTTACTGTTTCTAGTCCGGTATCTACCGGGTAGCAACTAGCGAGGCAACGACCCACCAAATTAATGCAAAATACTGGCTAGAATGTAGATTTTTTCATATCGCACTAATGCACTATGAAAATTCACCAAAATGAAAATTCCTTAAATCAATATTCTCATCATTTAACCGCATTTATAAAAGTATCTTTAAAAATGATAATTAACTATTGTGTCAACTAATTAAATTGGTAAAATAACATAATTAATTGAAAGGAAAACTACCGCGTAAATTCCGAGAGTCACTTTCTTTCAAATATCTTTTCATCAAACTAAATAAATAACATAAAAATACCTTATATTTTCCCGAACCGGCACTTTCCACTTAACTTCAAAACAGAAACAGAACTTTATCTAAACTTTTGTCATTATAAAAACTATTAACTATTTACTACACAGACGAAAAGATCAAAATCTCGATACTTTGATCTATTGTAATGTTACTAGTGGTACCGGCGGCGTCTCCTAAGTGACTGAAGAGGTGGTGGACTCTAACATTCGTGTTGACACAGCACCACACCACGCTACACTATCCGCGTACCGCGTGACTGCTCAATACTGCTCATGTCGGAGGGTACGACCGGATCGGACTTCAGAGGCGGAGAGGGCAGGGAGGGCGAAGTGGAATAATTTTATAGAGCTAGCACCACTAGACACAGATATTGGTGCATCATTAATATGTGGTGATAGAGATAGTATACTCGTCTAGTTGGTAGTTTCCATGTCCGCCTTTTTACGTGGACGATAGTGTGTTAATCAAAAGTGGATATGTTACGAACTTTGTTAAGTGTTAACTATTGGCACATGGTGCGCAAAACGGATAAAATATTATAAACTTACTGAAAACAATTAGGGTATTTAATTCGATACAGGGCACAATAGAGTAACTAGCTACAACCACCAACTCAAAAAGACCTGCCCTAACAAACCATAATGCCGCGCTCGATTTTAGTATGATCATTGACGGTTAATTTTAATATTAATAGGCCTATCACCGATTTATAAATCACATTTTCCATGGTATTTCTTAAGATAAATGATAGCTTCCGGGACAATAAATTAAAAGTTTGTGCCCCATGTCCATCAGTGCCATTAAATAGTTAATGAGCGATTTAAAATTTTATGACAAAAGTTGATTCAATTAAGATGAAAAGGTACACAAAAGTGTTTCGGTTAAAAAAATGTTGAAGTGGTTTACTGTTTTTATAAATATCTAATGAGGTAATTTTGTCTAAATATAGAAATCAGACAGCAATAAACAACGAACGAAAGATTTACCTGATCGAGAATATTTAAGCGTCATTGCGAAGTCGAATCATAGGTTTGAGAAATAAATATTTAATTATGTTAAAATTATGGAGGTTCTAATTCACATTCCATCTAAGGAACTATAGTTAAATTAATGCGATGCGACAGTATCACTTTATTAAATAGTTTATGGATAGTAAAGCAAAAAAAAGTAGGAACAATAGAAAGAATATAATGCAAGCCATATCAATTAATAAAATTTTAATGAAATGCATAGCGATCAGACATTTGTGTAAAAGTATGATGTGCGTCCAATAGCCGGCTCTTAATCGATGTATTGACCTTTAAACTTTATAGGAAGTTTTCATCTGGCACGCGGCTCCGTTCGCGTGGATTTTGTTATATCATAGAAAGTCGACACACGATCAAAATAGACTTGTATGCTGATGAATTACCAAATTCATATTATTCAGTCTAAGATAAAGTTTCCATGTACCTACTTACATGTATGCCTATACTTAAGAAGTTTGATCGTGAAGTCGTGAAAAAGTAACAA
Source organism: Ostrinia nubilalis (assembly GCF_963855985.1). NCBI lineage: Eukaryota > Metazoa > Arthropoda > Insecta > Lepidoptera > Crambidae > Ostrinia > Ostrinia nubilalis. The sequence goes on along the minus strand of NC_087088.1, from coordinate 1,391,738 downwards.
ACATACTTCGTGATTTTCGGTCATATTTCATTTTAACATCTCGTCGCATGTTTTTGTAGAGTCATAAAACTGTCTCAATACTCAAACAACAAGAAGTATACTGATAATGAAAAAGTCCGAGTTCATAAATAGACATTCGTAGGTAAAAAAGGCTTTTTTATTAATACAGTATTTATATTGTGCTACTACTCCTAATATTTACTTTAGTTTATTTTTCTTTACAAGGGAAGTTTTGGGAGATATCCTTTCCATCATTTCTTTATAATTTAATGCACACAGATATCAATATCAGCAGTCAAGCAAACTTTGCAATACGAGTACCTATAAACTTTCGCAACTTTAGAAAAGTTTTTCAAAATTACGCGCGTTTAGTTAACTTATCGAATATGTGTGATAATGTTTTTTTACGTATTTTCTTTGCGTAATAGGTATGTTTTAATATGAATTACAAACTGCTGATAAAATTATTGCTTGACTTGGTAGTCCGTAGTCAGTACAATGTTGTATTTTTTTTAAGAGACTACCATATCTTGAGAAATGGAACGTATTCACTTCGTGGCATGTACCGTCAACTTGACATTGACAGGTATTATGTTTCTTCTCGTTTCTTGTGCAGTGACTGGATTCGTAAATTCCTCTAACATATTTTGCTGAAAATTCTGTGAAAATGGCTACTGTCGAGGAGTTGAAGAAGAAGGTAAAAGAGCTGGAAGCGAAGCTAGCCGCTTGCCAGGGAAATGTGGGCCCAGCGAGGGAGAAAATCCAAGTTATGTCGTCTGAAGTAGTCGACTCCAACCCTTACAGGTATTTATGTTTTATTTCCTTCAGATGAATATCTTTCCAATGAAACTGCTGTAAAGTAACAAGATTGAATGTTTTGGCAATGCTCTGATTGTAAAATATAGAACAAAATTGTATAATTGGGGCCCAATATGGAGTTTACCAAAATGTGGACAAGTAATAATATCACAAAATAATCTTATTGAATATGAAAAATACGTATTTAGAGCTCAGACTGCCTATTATCATAATTTGAAGTTGTAAAGTATGTATCAGTAAATTTTATTCTACTTCATTCATTTCTTTTGGTATTTCTTACAGTCGTTTAATGGCTCTCAAGAGGATGGGCATAGTGGACAACTACGAGAAGATCCGTGAGCTCTCTGTGGCCGTGGTGGGAGTGGGTGGGGTGGGCAGTGTGACAGCTGAGATGCTGACTCGCTGCGGTATTGGAAAGGTAATTTGGTCTAAGAATTTTTGTTTGATTTGATACTTACATACCTTAAATGTGCAGATAATTTACCATCCTAGACTGCATCTCACTTAACACCAGGTATGATTACAGTCAAATACCTGCTTTGTATGTCTACACTAATATTATAAAGAGGAAAACTTTGTTTGTTTGGTTGTAATGAATATGCTCAAAAACTACTAGACCGTTTTTAAAAATTCTTTCACCATTCGAAAGCTACATTATCCACGAGTAACATAGGCAAAATTTTATTTTGAAAAAAAAAAATAGGGTTCAGGGGTCTACGCGCGCGAAGCCGCGGGCGGAAAGCTAGTCTTGTATAAAAAAAGAAGTAAGTGGTGAATGCAAAATAAATGTTCATCCTGTTATTTCTCTATTGATAATGATAAATTGTTTACATTCACCTTTAATTTTACTCAATGCCAATCTTTTATTCCATCCATTGTGAACTTAAAATTAGTACATTATGGGCACTGTAGGGCACAGCAATTTGGAATTTATTTTAGTCTGTATCATTTTCTTTCAGCTCATCTTATTTGACTACGACAAAGTGGAGCTAGCGAACATGAATCGTCTGTTCTTCCAACCGCACCAAGCAGGGCTCAGCAAGGTGGACGCTGCGGCAGCCACGCTGCAGTCCATCAACCCAGACGTGGCCATTGATGCGTACAATTACAATATTACTACTGTTGACAACTTCCAGAAGTTCTGTGACACTATCAGGTTTGTGTTCAGATATAATAGTGTTAATTCCTTTGATTTTGTTTCTTGAAGCTTAGATGTGTCTTTTCATCTCACTGTCTCTTATCTACTATCAGTTAACTTCATATTAAAAGAGGCTAAGTTATTCAAGACCAATTTATTAGTTGTGTAAGCTATGGCACTTGGCATGTGTATGTGTGCTTGATTCTGGTTGTACATTTAAATAAGTATGTAATTAGGTATAGAAGCAAGATAAAATGATAGGTATGTATTTTTTCAAGACTTGGCTACCAAGTAAATCGTACTAAACTATACTTCATACATGCCTGCTTTAATTATTTTGACTATGCCTACATCCAGGAAAATTCCCATTTAAAGGCGTTTTTTCTAAAGAAATATTACAATTTCAGAACAGGCAGCCTGACCGGTGGCCCAGTGGACCTGGTGCTGAGCTGTGTGGACAACTTCGAGGCACGCATGGCCATCAACACGGCTTGCAACGAACTCAACCAGAAGTGGTTCGAGTCAGGCGTCAGCGAGAACGCTGTGTCCGGACACATACAGTTCATAGTGCCCGGGGAGACTGCTTGCTTTGCTGTGAGTACCTATTTATTGTGAAAGGAAGCAGATCCAGATTATCTCCATTTCAATCTAAAGAAATTAGTCTAGCTAAAGCCCGGTCTGTGAGCACGTAGAATTTTGTCCAATGACCCTTAGCTACCCATCCTTATCGCTCGCGCGTAATTATATTGCTGTCGCGACTGTGCGACGGGCGCCCGCAGTGAGTGTGCGAGCGCAACAGCAACATAATTACGCGCGAGCGATAAGGATAGGTAGCTTGGGGTCATTGGACAAAATTCTACGTGCTCACGGACCAGACTATAGTCAAAGGCTTTTTCCTAAGATTTCCACTATGATTGCTCCAATGAGTGAGAGGCCTTTACCTGAAAATAAATATAATTTTCAAATGGTCTGAGATGCTGAATAAGTTCTTTACTGGTTCCAGTTTTCTGCTTGTTTATTCTAAATCTGGGGGCACGGCAGTGCCCCCACCAAGTCGAGCACGGCCGTACCATCCTTTTCTCGAAGCAATTCAGGCCATTTTCGACCGCCTGTAACTTCGTTCTGGATAAAACTAGAAGGCTGAATTTTCATTAGCTATGCAGGCATTGTAAAGACACGGTATATTTCAAATTTCATTCAATTTGAACCAGTAGTTTAAGAATTATAACGGGTCAAAGTTACTTAATTTTGTCACTCACTGACTCACTGACTGACTCACCGATCATCAAAACTCTAAGGCACTTCTAGCAGACCTAGAAGCTTCAAATTTGGAATATAAGTAGTGTTTGGTGTATGAATCAAGGAAAAACTAAAATATTTGGGGGCACGGTAGTGCAACCGCCAAGTCGAGTAAAATTTTTCATTTTCGGTCCAGTTTTCTAGATACATAACTGCTGTCTACAAAATACAAAAAGAAATGAGATTTGGGGGCACGGTAGTGCAACCGCCAAATCGAGTAAAATTTTTCAATTTCGGTCCAGTTTTCTAGATACATAACTGCTGTCTACAAAATACAAAAAGAAATGAGATCCCATCAAAAACAATACTTGTCAAAAAAACCAAGTCTCGCAACTCAGTTGTTCTACGGTAAAAAGTTGTGAGATCCATGTAATACCAAGTCCAGGCCAGGAAATCTTTAACGTTTTACATAAATATATTGACTTGGCCATCGCATGAAAACTATCGCATGAATGTAATACCAGGCCTGTTCATCTCCGCGAGTTTACATCGAAAACAAAACACGCACGATTGCCCCCTACAAGAGTACTATTCGACAAGGCCTCACATACGAGCGAACATTGACTCACGCACGCGTATTCTTGTGTATGAGGGAAAAAAATAAAGAAAATGGTGTACTAAATACTGTGCAGTATTTAACTGCCTAAATAATAATAAAAACACAGAATGTACTTTTTTAAGTTGCCTGAAGACACTGAGAGGTAAATAAGTAGTTAATATTATTCATGATAATTCATGCTAAATCATGTATTTCCTCCGCCATTTTCTGCAAATTGGCACCTCACGTCACATCATTTTACCGAAGTCAGCCCTATAGCTTCGGCGCAGTACCGATCACTGACGTTTGTCAACAAAACTTCTGACAAACTTGCTTGACTCTTGAGACAAGCTAAATTACACCATATTGTTAATGACATTGAGCATACATTTTTTTAAATACCTTCGCGAAGTAAAACTTCTGTACGTAGTACTTATTATTATTCTGTGGTAATACCAAGTCCAGGCCAGGAAATCTTTAACGTTTTACATAAATATATTGACTTGGCCATCGCATGAAAACACGTGTAAATTAAATTATTTAGTGCGATGGCCAAGTCAATAATTTATGTAAAACGTTAAAGATTTCCTGGCCTGGACTTGGTATTACATGGATCTCACAACTTTTTACCGTAGAACAACTGAGTTGCGAGACTTGGTTTTTTTGACAAGTATTGTTTTTGATGGGTAGTTATTACTAAACAACAATCATCCTTTCAGTGTGCTCCACCACTGGTTGTGGCATCGAAGATCGATGAGAAAACATTGAAAAGAGAAGGTGTGTGCGCCGCCAGTCTGCCAACTACCATGGGGATTGTAGCAGGTTTCTTAGGTAAGTTTGTTCATGTGTGTAATATACATATTTTAAACTTTACATTTTTAACAGGTTCAGAACCTGTATTTAAAAAAAAAATTACATACCTAATGAAGAATGTTCACTGATTTTGTTTTTTAGCTTTCTGTATTCTCTGTTAAAAATAAAAAATACACGTGAAAGAATTATTTCGATACGTCAATTAGTTTCCAAGATATTGAATTTTAAAAGTGCGGGCGGCGGCCGGCCCGCCATTTTATGCGCGTGACGTCATATTACAGTGACTGGCTCATATTTGTATGGGTGGAATCTTGCAAGCTGAATTAAGACCCACTTCCAGGCAACCGATTAAGCTGAAATTTCGCAAACACATGTGATTTGGATGACCATGCAATATTATGATGACATGGAGCTGATCTGATGATGGAGCTGGAAGGTGGCCATAGGAACTCTATAATAAAACGACTTAAATGCATCGAGTTTGGGCTCGTTCGTTTTGTATTGATGAGTACCTACTTTAATTCTATATAGTAATCAGGGTCTAATGATGGAGCTGGAAGTTAATTCGCAATAAAACGACACAATCGCATCAAGTTTGGGTTTGGTTCAATTTTAATTTCTGTGATGGGTCTGGGTGTTAATATGTTAATAAGTTTGTATTTACAAAAAAAAATGTATTGAAGTATGTTTATATCCGATTTCTAGTGAGCGGACACTGTGAATGTACGTCACGCGGGGTCACGTGACCGTCGGCGGGACTCAATATTTAAGCGAACTTTGAATGCCTATAAAATCATAACTACTGGGTATTTTTGAATGAAATAAAAACTAATGTATTTGTAAATGTGAAAGCCTAACTGTCACATAGGTTTCAAATGATTTTGCATACCTAGTAACATTCTCAATTGATAAATTATTTGTTTCAGTACAAAATACACTGAAGTATCTCTTAGAATTCGGCACAGTTAGTCACTATTTAGGATATAGCGCACTTACAGATTTCTTCCCATCAATGGCATTGAAGGTAAGTTTTTTCTAGTTATTTAATTAATTTAGCGGGAAATTTAGTACCCTTCAATATTTATTAGCTTGGTTAGTATACTAGAATTGGTCATATAAACGACATTATGGCATTGTTCGCCTTTTAGACTGTGAAATGTGCAATAATCGTCATAGTCAATATAGCCCTCCCTCCCCCTATGTTTTCCTGATTAGTCTTCCTGTACCTATTTGTATACCTAAATGTTCAAGCAATAAAGTTTCAAATAAATTAAGCCCGGTCGCCGAGCACGTAGAATTTTGACCCCATTATCGCTCGCGCGTAATTATGCTGCTGTCGCGCTCGCACACTCACTGCGGCCGCCCGTCGCATAGTCGCGACAGCAATAAATTACGCGTAAACGATAAGGATGGGTAGCTTGGGGTCATTGGACGAAATTCTACGTGCTCGGCGACCGGACTATAGCTACTTATGAGCGTTTCTTTCCGTCCAGCCCAACCCTCAATGCGACGATAGCTTCTGCCGCGCGCGCCAAGTGGAAGTGCGCGCGCGGCCCGTCGTAGAAGTCGCAACTGAAGTCAAGGAGGACGTCGCGCCCATCCACGCCGATAACGATTGGGGCATCTCGCTCGTGGACGAGAATAACCCTGAGGATGACGACAACAATCTGAACCTGGTTGATGGTGTGCAGGTAACTAACTAAAGCCCGGTCCGTGAGCACGTAGAATTTTGTCCAATGACCCCTAGCTACCCATCCTTATCGCTCGCGCGTAATTATATTGCTGTCGCGACTGTGCGACTGGCACCCGCAATGAGTGTGCGAGCGCGATAGCAACATAATTACGCGCGAGCAATAAGGATGGGTAGCTTGGGGTCATTGGTCAAAATTCTACGTGCTCACGGACCAGACTATACACAGAATCATTTGAGCCATACGACGCGACGTCCACTTGTAGCCACTGAGGTCAAAGAGGACGTCGCACCCCTCCACGCAGATAACGATTAGGGCATCTCGCTCGTGGATGAGAATAACCCTGAGGATGACGACAACAATCTGAACCTGGTTGATGGAGTGCAGGTAATTAACCTTTAATACCATCAGTAGTATTTCAGTCACTAACGTCCACTGCTGAAGCGATTTGACATATTGAGATCAAAGAGGACGCCGCGCCCTCTACGCCGATAACTCGTGGATGAGAAAACCCCTGAAGTCGATGATAATAACCTGAACTTGGTCGATTGTGTTCATGTAGCTACTCAGCATCATCATTTGAGCCATAAGACGTCCACTTCTAGTCATTGAGGTGAAAGAGGACGTGGCGCCCATCCACGCCGATAACGATTGGGGCATCTCGCTCGTGGACGAGAATAACCCTGAGGATGACGACAACAATCTGAACTTGGTCGATGGTGTTCATGTCGCTACTCAGCATCATCATTTGAGCCATAGAACGTTCAGTTCTACTCATTTAGGTCAAAGAGGACGTCGCGCCCATCCACGCAGATAACGATTGGGGCATCTCGCTCGTGGACGAGAATAATCCTGAGGATGACGACAACAATCTGAACCTGGTTGATGGAGTGCAGGTAACTAGCATTAGTAGTATTTCAGTCACTATACGTCCATTGCTGAATCGATTTGAGCCACTGAGGTCAAGGGGGACGTGGCGCCCCTCCACGCCGATAACGATTGGGGCATCTCGCTCGTGGACGAGAATAACCCTGAAGATGACGACAACAACTTGAACCTGGTTGATGGAGTGCAGGTAACTACCATTAGTAGTATTTCAGTCATTATACGTCTATTGCTGAATCGATTTGAGCCACTGAGGTCAAAGAGAACGTCGCGCCCTTTCACGCAGATAACGATTGGGGCATCTCGCTCGTGGACGAGAAAAACCCTGAGGATGACGACAACAATCTGAACCTGGTTGATGGAGTGCAGGTAATTAACCTTTATTACCATCAGTAGTATTTCAGTCACTATACGTCCACTGCTGAATCGATTTGAGCCACTGAGGTGAAAGAGATAACTCGTGGATGAGAAAACCCCTGAAGTCGATGATAATAACCTGAACTTGGTCGATGGTGTTCATGTAGCTACTCAGCATCATCATTTGAGCCATAAGACGTCCACTTCTAGTCATTTAGGTCAAGGAGGACGTGGCGCCCCTCCACGCCGATAACGATTGGGGCATCTCGCTCGTGGACGAGAATAACCCTGAGGATGACGACAACAACTTGAACCTGGTTGATGGAGTGCAGGTAACTAACTACACAGAATCATTTGAGCCATACGACGTCCACTTGTAGCAACTGAGGTCAAAGAAGACGTCGCGCCCCTCCACGCCGATAATGAATGGGGCATCTCGCTCGTGGACGAGAATAACCCTGAGGATGACGACAACAATCTGAACTTGGTCGATGGTGTGCAGGTAATTAACCTTTATTACCATCAGTAGTATTTCAGTCATTAGTCATTGTGCCACTTGTGGTCTAAACTGAATAAATATGTTTGATTTTGATTATACGTCCACTGCTGAAGCGATTTGACCCACTGAGGTGAAAGAGGTCGTCGCGGCCCTCCATGCAGATAACGATTGGGGCATCTCGCTCGTGGACGAGAATAACCCTGAGGATGACGACAACAACTTGAACCTGGTTGATGGTGTTCAGGTAACTAACTACACAGAATCATTTGAGCCATAAGACGTCCACTTCTAGTCGTTGAGGTCAAAGAGGACGTCGCGCCCCTTCCCGCGGATAATGAATGGGGCATCTCGCTCGTGGACGAGAATAACCCTGAGGATGACGACAACAATCTGAACCTGGTTGATGGTGTGCAGGTAACTAACTACACAGAATCATTTGAGCCATACGACGTCCACTTGTAGCCACTGAGGTCAAAGAGGATGTGGCGCCCCTCCACGCCGATAATGAATGGGGTATATCGATCGTGGATGAGAATAACCCTGAAGATGAGGTAAGATAGCCAGTTCCTCCGTGGTTGAGGATTCCGGGTGAAGCTCGCTTCCACCTTCGGCCTGATCGTCACTTACCATCAGGTGAGATACAGGCCAAGAGCTACCTCGTTGTGGATAAAAAAAAAACAAAAAAAAAACAATCTGAACTTGGTTGACGGCACCCAGGTAATGTAATCAAAATCAAAAATATTTATTCAGTTTAGACCACAAGTGGCACTTAATGTAATGGAAATGTAAGATGACGACTATTATCTGGATTTGGTTGATGGTGTTTAAGTAATCCTTTTAGACATAGGATGGACATTGCTGAACATAGGCCTCTTCGAAATATCGAAATGAGCCACTGAGGTCAAGAAGGGTATCCATCCACGTCAATGGCGGGTCAGACATTTCACTCGTTGATGACAACACATCACAACTAATTTACCAGAGGTAAAATGGAGGATATAGTCTACACTTCCCACACTCTGACCAGTCGAATTGAGGAAATCCGATCATATATCCCTTACTCAAGTAGTCATAACTACGCCCTCTCCTAAAAATGCTTCCTAGATTGGTAACCAATAAATACTTTTTCATCCCAGGTGGCATACAGTATCCCCGTTGATAACAGCACACCAGAATCAAGCACCGGAGGAGCGGTGGCCGCCTCAGAATTATCGCTCGAGGAGCTCATGCAGCAGATGAAGTCCATGTAAACATATCACGACCGAGGCAAAGGTACGTTGTAGGTTGTTGTATGAAGTGGCCAAAATGCTTGGTGCCGATACTAAGCAGAAAAAAAAATACAAATCACAATGGATTTTGATCTTTGACTCTAAGGGGTAAGGTTTGAAATCAATTGTGGAATGTTTTATTTTGTGGTAGGCTAGCCAATGTGACAATCCGAAGAGTTTTTTGTGTAAAATCATATTTGATTTGCTTTTGCCCATTTTTTTGTCTGGTTTGAATGTTCATTTACTGACGCCCAGAAAAATCCAAAAAAATTTTTTTTGAATAAATATTACGGGCTAAATAATACAAACGATTGTCACTGCGCACTGCATTGCTCTCTGAAACCTTTAAACGAACATACTAAACTGGACTTCAGTTATTTATGTTACATCAAATTGTCCGATTTTGTCAACAAACGTAAAAAAAAGTACCACGTAAGAGTCAGAGACGTTTTGTAACGAGCTATTTTAGCGTTATTCTGAATGCCATAAAAAGTGCAATAGTTTTCTACTTACGCGCTTACACTACTATGGCAATATCGTATTATATAAAAAATCTGTCATCTCATGGCAAAATATGTAATATATTTGAGACAAGGAATATTGTTAATTAATTTTAATTTGAACTAAACTTGTAAAAAGCACAAACTTCCATTATGCATTTTATTTTTTACGTTCACAAATGTTTCATTATTTCACTGTGTTAAAAACCGGCCTTAAACTAATTTAGAATTAAAAATATACACCTCTTATATCTCAAATTATTAGAAGATAAAAGTCACAAAACAGATTAAACAATGTCAAATTATTTAATAATTTATTAATAAACATAACACGAAACGAAAAGTTGATATGAAATCATTCCAGCAAATTAGTTATAAGCATATTTTATCTGAAGTAATGTATGTGATTGTTTTTGATATATTTTGAAATTTTATATAAATATTTATTGTTGTTAAGCTAAGCTACGTATCGTATACTTGTATTGGTGCGAATTTTGTCGAACGATTAAATGTCTTCTGCGAGAAGGTCGTTTTTGATTATTTCAGTGAAGCTCTTGAGTTTTGCGGTTATTTTCTTGTTTTCAGGCGGCAACTTGTTATTCTGAAACGATAAAAAGCACATAATAATTACTGTAGCACGCTTTCAAATCGCGCTATAATGAGGTATTAGATGTTCATAGACTCGTATCTGTCCACATGCGCGAGGGGCAAAACACTCTAGTAAGATCGGGTCATCTAAAGCCTGGTCCGGGAGCACGTAGAATTTTGTCCAATGACCCTAAGCTACCCATCCTTGTTAAGTTGTAACCCATAATTATGTTGCTGTCGCGCTCGCACACTCACTGCGGGCGCCCGTTGCACAGTCGCGACAGCAATATAATTACGCGCGAGCGATAAGGATGGGTAGCTTTGGGTCATTGGACAAAATTCTACGTGCTCACGGACCAGGGTGGACCAGGCTTTAGAGGCTTTACTATATTTCGATGTAGACGCGTGCTGGCGCCCGCACTAGTTTCAGCGAAGGTCCTAAGGTTAAATATCTTTACCGTAATGCAGTCCATAAGCTGTCTCGCGCGCTTGACGACGCCGGCGTCGATGCCGCTAGCCTGCGCTACGTCATGCGCGAAACTGCAGCTTGCACTGCCCTCTATCAGGCGGAATAGGAACACAGGCTCACCGTCTTGCAGCGTATGCTCGAAGCGCTGCCAGAAAATTTTATATGCTTACCGGAAATCCATGTTTTGTAAGAAATATAAAAATTAACGAAACTTAAGTTAAATCTCCAGTTGACCTTCAATCATAACAGGTAATTCCGTGAGTCAACATTTGAGACAATTTGTCTGTGTCACACGTAATAGCGACTATAATAAATAGGACAATCATGCTCGCACAAAAGGGTTCCGTGTAATACGGTAAACCGAAAACAAACAAAAACAAGTTTGTATAGGGATCTCCCCTTAATTACTAATTTAATTTTGATTAATCAAGAGGAAAATTGCGGGAAGAGCCTGGATGCGGGCAGCGCAGGACCGGTCATTATGGAAAACCTTGGGGGAGGCCTTTGTCCAGCAGTGGACGTCATTTGGCTGAAACGAACGAACGAATCAAGATAGAATCTGCTGATCAACAGACAAAAGTTATAACTCTAAAAGATTTACAAAATCGTTACCTGAAACCTCACAATCGGCGTGTTCACGATATACTTCTGTATGTCCAAGAAGTGTGTGGACAGGAGCAGATGAGGGCAGTTGTCCTCTCGGAATAGGAAGGTGTTGAGGCAAGCAGCTAACAGCGCCAGGCCATCCACTTCAGACGTCCCTTTGCCGAACTCGTCGATTATGATCAGGGAGTTGGAGGTGGACTCTTGGAGAGCTAGCGCCATCTTGAATGGGGGCATTTTATTTTAATAATGATTATTGTCTTCAGCTGTGGTTGAGCGATGGAATCAAACTAGGGACTTTTTGTTAAAGGTTATTAGTAATTTGTTAGTGCACAAATTACTAATACTCCCGATAGCCCCTCGCTAAATATGCTTTTGAGTGAGTGAGTGTGAGGCCTCAGCCTCGAATTTAGCGGGCAGCGGGGCGGCGGCGGTAGCGGCGCGGGAGCGGCAGGATCTTATGCGTAAAATCAAATAGACCGGTTCTCAAAAACAGCGGCGCGGGAGTGGGCAACGAGCGGGCAGCGCACTCCTTCTTTTGCCCACAGTAAATCGAGCGTTAGGAATAAATTTGAATCGAAATAAAATTGTCGCCGTTGTTCAGACATTTCGTTTGCGAATAAAAACAAATATCTCGACAACTCAACCCCGAACACAGCTAAATTCGAGGCTGAGGCCTGAGTGATAGTGTGATGAGCTCCAGAATTTCCCATTTAAGAAAAGCCGTGTGATTCTGGCAGAATAGATTAGGACTACCCTGACTCATCCCGTAGATGTCTTATGGTGACTAAATAAGGCCTCCTACGATTAATTGGAGAGGGCTGTATTTCTGCAGTGAAGAATATGACGATGACGACTGATAATGACCTGCTCAAGATGACGAAGATCAGAAAAAGATAAATAGTTGAAGAGAAACGTAGTACCTGTCTCAGGTCGATCAGGAAGGCAGACATGTGTGCGGCCACGCACTCCGTGGACTGGATGCGGCTGTAGATGTGCGCGACCACGCCGATAGTGGCACGCTCTGCCGGCACAAAGCTGCCGATGTGCGCCAGGTACACGATCAAACCTGGTGATAAGGTACACTCCGGCATAACAGGCTATAGTGTATGTTGCAAAGTAGCACCTATTTTATTGCTACAGAAAATGCCAGTGTTTAAGATTGACGTGCACCGTGCATAAATGTGTGTACGGAAGATAAAGAATGAAAGATGACGGATTACCCTGATTGAACTGACGAATATTGCAGTCATAAGAATAATACCACTATGAGAAACAATAACTGATTCGAATCGAAATTATGCGTAAATCTTCCTTGAGCAAAGTGTGAAACGAGTAAGCAGTTACCAGATGGATGAAATTTTGATAGTGGGTGGGGTCTTCGTCAATCATTTTCTTACCAATCTGCTTCATATAAACCGACTTCCCGCTAGAGTTGGGCCCTGTAAGGATCTTGACTAGGCCCGCCTCCCGGCTGCTCTCGGTGTCGTTGGGCACGAAGCAGTCGCTCGCGGCAGCGTGCAGCGGGTGCCTTCCTTGCGTGATGCTGAGCACTTTCTCTGTGGTCAGGGTAGGCCGGACGAAGCCGAACTCCTTGCACACTTTTGATATGGCTATGAGGCTGAGAGATAGAAAATGCAAGAATTTGGCAAAGAAGTTTCACCAACTCCTTGAATCAAGTTGTAATGGCTGTGTTAATAAACAAAAGAAGATATAAACACGGTGTTTGGAGAGTTTTCTAAAGGTGATCACAGTACAGCGAGAAGACACAAAACAGTATAAAAATCTGACTTGGAAGACAGAATGCTTTAACTTTTCTGGCTCACAGAAATCAAACACTAAAGAATTTATTACCAATCCAGCTCAGAGCACTTGTCGATGACAGCAGCCAGTGTGTGGAGATTCTCCAAAATGATGGTGGTCAACCGCATCATTATACGCGTCTCGTGGGCGACTATCTCTGGATACGTGTCCCCAATCATCATGTCCAGTTCTAGAACAATAATTATATACCGTATTCAGTCTTTTATGGCAGCTGTTACCTACTGGAAGATAGCAAAAAATGGAAATGAGCATACCTTCGCATCCTTTGCTTTTGTAATGGATGTAATCATTGTTCTGAAACTGAATATTTTTACAGTTAGAGAAAATTCACAAACACAAAACTTCTCATAAACTCCCCATGATCACTTCAGCTAATGACAGTTTACTGCTCAGCATGCAAGCCTCCCATGAAACGCCACGAAACATGATCCACAGCTTTTTTCGTATAGATCCTTACTAATTTTTTAACCAACGGTCTTTTGAGAGCCCACAAACGTCATCTGACTTATCCTTATTCTTACCATGAACCTCATATTGGGCAGTTCCTTCTGTTCCATGGTGAGGTCATCCGCCCAGGCCTTAACTCCCAGCAAGTAGCCGAGGTGCGGCATGTAGAGCATGGTGCACTCCTGCACAAAGCCCGGCAGCCGCTCCAGCTCCACCTTCGCCGTCTCCGACATCAGCCCGTGGAGGCTGGCCATCGTCTGCTTCTCTTTGGAAGTCATGGTCGAAAGGGTGATGTGAAGATTTTTTTAAATTAAGTGTTGAAAATTCAACTTGAACCAAACCAAACGGCAGAAATAATGCTACAATTACATATTTTAATTGATGGTCCTCCGAGCCCGATTTTTTTTTCAAACAGATGAATCATGATTCGTGTTATTCTAAATGATAAAGATTGATGTGTAAGAAATGAAAGTATAAAGCTTTGCGTTTATTACTTACTCATATCTAGGTCAGGGTCTACTCCAGCCTTGACTGTGAATTTTCCTTCAGATTTGGTGAGATCAAAGTCTATTATTCTGTTCATGTACAGAGCCATCTGTTTTATAACGAAATATAAGTAAATTATTTGATTTTTAAACCAAAAGTAGTATCCATCTAATTTAGTTTATGATAAGTTGTGTGCGTACTTCATAAAGTTTATTATTGTCGCAAGAAGCTAGTTCTTGCAGAAACTCGCTGGACCTCGCCGCACCCTCGCACATTTCACATATTAGCACTGCGTTGTATAATGTCTAAAATTAACAGAAGATTAATGTTATCACATAAAATCTATGTAGTTGTCTGTCTTTTAACAAAAGGCCCATTATCCAAGACTCAAACTCACATTATAAAGCGATTTCCATTGGTATGCCTTTGCAGAAAGAGCCTTGATTTTCGCTAATATTCCCTGAAAACATCACATCAACATTATAAAAGACGCAAAACCACAAAAACTTAAATTTTATTTAAAAGGACAAATCAAAAATGTTGCTACTCGTAACAACAACGAAATACCTACTATCTTTAAAATTCTACATAACTTTGTCATATAAATCTACACGATAAAAGAACAACTAACGTTGACATTCTTGATGAACCGGAGTGAGGAGCACATGTTCTTCATGATGACGTCACTCTGCGGCCTCAGGAAAAAGGCTATCACATCTTGCCGACGTCTCAGCGTCTCCAAGTCTGTGGTCGGGTGTTGCATCAACAACCTACATTATAGGATTATAGTTAAGGTTTTAGTTTAAATTGTCATGTGTTTTGCGAGATGAGAAATATCGTGAACCTGAACCGGCTATGTGAATGAGGAGTCACTTACTCAGAAACTACACATTCTATCAATTTAGTTTTTTTTTTTTTTTTTTTATTTATTTATTTGGAATAACAACAGCCGACACATATAATAGACTTAAATCAAATATTTTTCTTAAACTAATTAGGCCAAAAAGGTTATCCACAGCATTAACGAATTTTGCTTAAACTATCAAGTTAAAAACAGTAAAGAAATTGTAAAGTAAAGAAATTGGTGTTTTAATTGATCCAGTCCACACACACATTGATAAATACTGGTATGTAAAAATATATTCGTCGCAAAACAAACAAATTTAATTAAAACAAACAACAACAACAACAATTTTGTAAATAGTTTTTATCATTACTAACTTTTAAATTTAGTTTTTAAGTAATTTTAAGTTTATGTAAATATATTATAAAATTATTGTTTTATTGAATAAAAATTAGTCTTGATTAAAACAAACTACGATATAAGATAATATTTGTATAGTATAAATAAATAAAGTAAATAATAATAGCAATAATGCGTTATTTCACATAAATATCTTTCTGACATTGTCTAGGAAAAATTTTTTGCTACCCATGAAAAGATCTATTTCACTGAACTCCCTATTATAAGTATTAGCGAGTCTAGCTAGCACAGCATTGCTGCCGTAGTTAGTGGCATGTGACGGGACGGCAAACAAGGTCGTGTGGCGCGTGCGACGCGCCGGAGCCCGCAGCGCCAACTGCGCCACGAGCTCCGGGCAATCAAGGCGCCCGCGCACTACGTCATGCAGGAGCCCCATGTCCAGCATTTTGCGGCGTTGTTCTAGCGTCAGCATTCGGTATTCGCGGCAGTTGTCGGTGTATGATGTACGTGTTCTTGTTTTTAATTTAAAGTTTAGATGGTTAATAAATCTCTTTTGTATACTCTCAATTCTATTTTTATGAACGGCGTAAAATGGATACCAAATGGAACAAGCGTACTCTAAGATACTCCGTACGTATGCGAAATAAACAATTTTGAGGCTAATTAGATCGGTGAAAGGTTTACAGGTGCGCATCACAAAGCCCAAGTTACGAAACGAACGGCCAACTATGTTATCTACGTGATCCGAGAACGACATTTTAGAGTCTAGCCAGACTCCCAAATCACGAATTAGCTCGACCCTCTCTATTGCAATACTGTTAAAATTATAATTGAATATGATTGGTTGTTTCTTGCGAGTAAAGCTAATACATTGGCATTTTGGTATACTGATTGTTATGTTATTTTTTGAATAGAAATTTACTAGATTATTGAGATCCTGTTGAATCAGTAAACAATCATTAATAGAGCTGACTTTCATGAAAACCTTTTTGTCGTCCGCGTATAAAAGGTACTTAGCGCTACTGAAACATGTATTAATGTCATATAAGTATGCATTATAAAAAAGAGGCCCGAGATGAGAGCCCTGCGGAACGCCTGAGGGCACTGCCACAAAGTCCGATCTGTATCCACCCAGTACGACTGCCTGAGAACGGTTTCTTAGATACGAGGCAATCCATCGCAGCAAGTCACCGTGTATGCCCAGAGACTCCAACTTGTGAAGCAGAATGACGTGATCCACCCGATCGAATGCTTTTTCGAAATCTGTGTAGATCACGTCAACCTGGCCGCCACCTTCCATGTGCTCAAGGACATAGTTGGTGAAGACAGACAAATTGGAGACAGTAGAGCGACCTCTCAAGAATCCATGCTGTGAGGACGGTACACCTCGAGCAATGATTTGATAAAGGTTTTCATATGCAATTTTTTCGAAAACTTTTGCGATAGTGTTAAGTATAGAGATTGGTCGATAATTTGAAATAATAGATTTAGAGCCTTTTTTATGGATGGGAATAATATGGGCTTTTTTCCAAATTGCGGGGAAATCACATTTTTTCAGAGAAAAAGAGAATAAAATTGATATAGGTAAAGCCAGACTTTTAGCGCACATAGATAAAAATGTTGGGGGTATACCATCACATCCTGCTCCCTTGCTTTTGTCTAAACCTTTAAGGTGTTTTTCAACCATGGCTGCAGATACGTATATTTGTGATACTATTTGATTGTTTGGGGGAGGATTAGAAGAAGGGTCAGCAAGATTGGAAGATGATGAATTATTTGAAAAAACACTTTCGAAGAATGAATTAAAAGCATTACAAATACTTTGTCCATCTGAGAGCAAATTATTATTCAAAATAAATTGTTTTGGGTAACTTGAACCGCCTCTTTTAGATTTCACGTACGTCCAAAAATATTTAGGTGAGTGCCTAATAATACTTTCTGTTTTCCTTGTGAAATCGCTAAAACACCGTTCCTGCAATCTCTTAAACCGAGCCCTGAGCACACAAAACTCATCATAGTCCCTGGGATTCCCAAATCGTTTCCATTTTTGGTGTATTTTATTTTTCTGCTTAATGACTTTTATTAGTGTTTTATTGTACCAAATAGGATAGTGTGACCTACTAACTGTGTATTTGGAGAGAGGTATAAAACGAGTACAGCAATCTTGCAGTATATTATAAAAGTTGTCCACTGCTTCATCCACTGTATCGCATGATAGGACTTCCATCCAATTAATGTCGGCCAAGTATTTATTAGCAGAGTCATAATCACCCCTGTAAAAATTATAACGGGTATTTATATTTTCCTTAAAATGCTGACAGTTTAGATCAAATATGTTGATATTTAATGCTGGATGATAGTTATCTTCCTTTAAAAGCGGTTGAATTGAGCGCGTAACATCCAATGGCAGGTTGCTGAAGCAAAGATCGAGCAATCTACCTTTGGAGTTTAACACATTATTATATTGTCTGTAGCCATGGAAGTGAAGGTGATCTATAAAATTCGCGGCACAGTTCTGTAGGTCACTACTACCTTGTTTTAATATTGTATATTTATCTAGGTCCCATTTCACACACGGTAAATTAAAGTCTCCCACCAACAAATAATTAGCATTAGGGAATTTATCTAATTGCTGAGAAATGTTATTAATAACATTGTCTAAACGTAACGAGAACCCGGATTGATCGGGCGGTGTATATACCACTATCAAAAAAAGGTCTACCTGGGATGACAGTTCAGATGCGGGCACTCGTACGCACAGAGATTCAGCGGTATCACTAGTCCATTCATTCACAACAGTTACTCCCAGGTACCTACGAACGCCAATCATAACCCCGCCCCCGCCCGACTTGTTGCATAAGCTAAGGTCTCTGTCACAACGGAAGATGTCATAGCGGGTGTCACACAGCTCACTATCCAATATATCATTTTGCAACCACGTCTCAGTGAGTATGATTATATCATAGTTCATACACAACAAGCTATTATAAAGTTCTAAACACTTAGTCCGCAACCCTCGAACGTTTTGATAATAGATTGACAGTTTCTTACCTACTACAGCCATTTTCGGAGTGAATATGTTTCAATTTTATTACGCCATACTGCTTGTGAGTGTTGCGATTGTTTATAAGTGTTATCAACATGGTGTACTGGAGGTTTCTTAGTGGTTATGACGTTATGTGGTGTAAAACATATAATTAACATGTAATTATTTGTTAATTGGGTCATAAACAAACGAAGGGAGACTGAATCATCAAGAAGCGACGTTATATTAAAATAGTATAGTGGTAACGTGAATAGTAAATAGAAATGTACATAAAATATCCTATTTATACATAATATATTATAGAAGCGACGCTGCTTACTATCTTTACATACGTATATTATTATTATAATCTTAATAATTAAATAATAGAAAATGTGTGTGTAAATCATGAATTCATTTACATTTACCATATTATTATTGTAATAAACACTGTATCGCAACATTACTTTTAAATAAACGAGAGTAGAAATACATTCCAACTTGTACACCCTCAAGAAATAGAAAACAATAAGGTACAACTTGAATTGATTTTTAATTTTAACTTTAACTAAAGTAGTTTTGTATAAAACAATTAAGTCTATAACAAACTGAAACCTAAAAAACTGATCATTTAATGATGTTTTACTTCTTTTAAAAACAACAACATTAAAACAGTAATAATGTATATGTTACGGTTAATGTGATAAATTGAAAATTATTAATAATAACCGGTTATTATGAATAATTACCGACAGTCGCGGTAAAAGTGATAAATTAATCACATTTAACAGTGATTATTTAATAATTCAACCTTAGTACTAACAAATTTCATAAAAGAGAACAACATCTTGTGTACGTGCTTGTGTACAGCCAAACTTTTGAACGTTTTGATATCATATATTAATATAATTTGGCATAATGAGTTTGGTATGTTTCACTTGCATAAATTACTTATAACATAATGTTTTGATTTAAAGTGAAAAATAGGTTAAGGTGCGGCGGGGGTGGCCCTTGGGCCACCCCTAAGCCGCCTATTTAGTTTTATACACACATAAATGACCTCATATTAATCACATTTACCAAATCAGCCGGTAATTATTCATAATAACCGGCGATTATTCATAATTTTCACATTTATCACTTTGACCGTAACATATAGATAAAAGCTTGATTATTTTAATGTGTTTAAAAAATCAATAGATTTCACTAGTATAGCACCAGCTTCCTCACTCTTGCGCAGATAGATCTGACCGTACTTTACCCAACAGTAGGTATAACCTTTGTCTTTAGCCAACCGTCTGGCCGCAGCATATAATTGTTTACATTCCGGTGACAGGTGTTCAGAGACGTATATTTGGTGGCATACATCCTTTATACCAATATGGTTGGTGTTCAACTTTTTGTCGCTATGCTCCTTATTATAGCGGTGCACGGCCGAGATCAGACTATCACGAAGGCGTGGAGATGTCAAAGTGACCACAATATTTCGTGGCCGTTTTGATGTTGTATCCATTTTTGCAACTCGGCGGCACGCATGTATGTCGGAGTCCGAGATAGGTAGTTCAATGGTTTCACATAAGGATTTGACCATTGATACAACGTTTTCGTTTCGGTTCTCGGGAACAGCCTGGAGCTCGACGTTGCGGTCACGCGACAATTTCTCCATTACAGAGACACGGTTCCGGATTTTGTGTAATTCGTCCTTAAGCACCGTTTGCTCGCTCTGTAATGATTTAATTACGGTGTCCTTCTGAGCGATGGTGGATTTTAAACTTTTCACCTCCTCCATAATGAAGTCCGTTGTTTTGGTGAACTCTTCTTTCAGTTCGTTGACCATCTTGCCCATTTCTGCGGTAATTAAGCCTTTGACTTCTTTTATTAAAATACTACGTGAGTTCTTCATTGCGTCCGAGGTCGGTGCTAATTTTTGGTCTAAAAGTTCGCTAATGCTTTCGATTGTCAAGACGTTTCTTGCAGTCGGCGAGTGCTTACTAATGGAGGGCGAGAGGATACCAGGCGATTCATTCCCACGTCTCCTACGGGATACATTCGTGCAGGAAGGGCATCTCAATGCAGACAATTGTTCGGAACCAAGATCACTCACTTTTTTTCCCGCACCCAAATTCAAGCACTCCAGACAGTAGTAGGACTCACAGGCATTGCACTTCAATGAGTCTTTGCCCACATCCAGTTTTCCCTTGCACCCCGCGCAGAACATCGTAACACCTCTCAGAGACAGGACTGTTGATATAAATAGTGAGCGCCTTCTGCGCTTGTGCGATCTATGGCGATACGACGTGCGGGACACGCTGAGTCACAAGACGCGTACTGCGCAGGCGATTATGACCCGAACGCGCTGTACCCAACCGTGATAGTGTCTTGCGCTTGATGATACGTTGCGTGACGAGTTCCGATAGCAATGGCGGCGAAATACTGCTTGTGCACAAAGTTTTTTACTTTTATTTGAGTTTATCACTTTCTTAAAGATGAGTTCATAGTCACAATCCATGCACTGAATCACTATCACCACTGTAGTAAAGGTGTCAATGTGAAATACTTCCGTAAACCAATTATTTAAATAAATTATCTATCAGGCGAACGAAATGCGTTGTTTATGTTTAAGCGCCAAAGACTAAAATTTTTTAGTTAAGAGGTACTTCTACGTCTACATTCATTTTCTGCGGCTACAGTACACAGGACGTCCACTTGACTTGACTAGACCACGGGCTGGAAGACGTAGCGTGGGCAGGCCTCCTACTAGGTGGACCGACGATCTGGTAAAGGTCCGGAAAGAACCTGGATGCGGGCACCGCAGGATCATTCATTGTGGAAAACCTTGGGGCCTTTGTCCAGCAGTGGACGTCATTTTTTTTTATGCTACACAAGGCCGCAATCGCACCTGGTGTTAAGTGAGATGCAGTCTAGGATGGTACATATCTGCCCTGTAAGTGCCTATTTATTTGGCTGAAACGAACGAAGGATGAAGTAGAACACTACCGCATCCTGCTCTGTCCAGTCTTGGAGCTGCACTTGCTGAGCACGTAGAACAGGCTGAGGCCCTCCTTGTTGGAGCCGTGCACGCCGCGCTTGAAGCCGCTGGGGTGCGATACCGAGCTGAAGATCTGCAGCCCGCGGTACGTGTCCTCGTCCATGGTTACTATGTCAGCGCTATATGGGGAAGTGTGCTAAAGTCTTTCCTTGTTCAGGCTTTCGTCTAGCAGTGGATGTCCTTTGGTTGAGAGGTTCTGCTATAAAATACTCTTGGTTCTGCCATGAAGTGGAACACTCTTACCGCATCCTGCTCTGTCCAGTCTTGGAGCTGCACTTGCTGAGCACATAGAACAGGCTGAGCCCCTCCTTGTTGGAGCCGTGCACGCCGCGCTTGAAGCCGCTGGGGTGCGAGACCGAGCTGAAGATCTGCAGCCCGCGGTACGTGTCCTCGTCCATGGTTACTATGTCAGCGCTATATGGGGAAGTGTGCTAAAGTCTTTCCTTGTTCAGGCTTTCGTCTAGCAGTGGATGTCCTTTGGTTGAGAGGTTCTGCTATAAAATACTCTTGGTTCTGCCATGAAGTGGAACACTCTTACCGCATCCTGCTCTGTCCAGTCTTGGAGCTGCACTTGCTGAGCACATAGAACAGGCTGAGCCCCTCCTTGTTGGAGCCGTGCACGCCGCGCTTGAAGCCGCTGGGGTGCGAGACCGAGCTGAAGATCTGCAGCCCGCGGTACGTGTCCTCGTCCATGGTTACTATGTCAGCGCTATATGGGGAAGTGTGCTAAAGTCTTTCCTTGTTCAGGCTTTCGTCTAGCAGTGGATGTCCTTTGGTTGAGAGGTTCTGCTATAAAATACTCTTGGTTCTGCCATGAAATGGAACACTCTTACCGCATCCTGCTCTGTCCAGTCTTGGAGCTGCACTTGCTGAGCACGTAGAACAGGCTGAGGCCCTCCTTGTTGGAGCCGTGCACGCCGCGCTTGAAGCCGCTGGGGTGCGATATCGAGCTGAAGATCTGCAGCCCGCGGTACGTGTCCTCGTCCATGGGTACTTAGAAAGGTTCTGCTATGAAGTGGAATCAAGTGGCAGTGGGCGGGGTACATAGCTCGTAGAGACGATGGTCGTTGGGGCAGACAAGTTCTCGAGTGGCGACTACGGGCTGGAAGACGTAGCGTGGGCAGGCCTCCTACTAGGTGGGCCGACGATCTGGTAAAGGTCCGGAAAGAACCTGAATGCGGGCACCGCAGGATCATTCATTGTGGAAAACCTTGGGGGAGGCCTTTGTCCAGCAGTGGACGTCATTTGGCTGAAACGAACGAACGATGAAGTGGAACACTACCGCATCCTGCTCTGCCCAGTCTTGGAGCTGCACTTGCTGAGCACGTAGAACAGGCTGAGCCCCTCCTTGTTGGAGTCGTGCACGCCGCGCTTGAAGCCGCTGGGGTGCGACACCGAGCTGAAGATCTGCAGCCCGCGGTACGTGTCCTCGTCCATGGGTACTTAGAAAGGTTCTGCTATGAAGTGGAATCAAGTGGCAGTGGGCGGGGTACATAGCTCGTAGAGACGATGGTCGTTGGGGCAGACAAGTTCTCGAGTGGCGACTACGGGCTGGAAGACGTAGCGTGGGCAGGCCTCCTACTAGGTGGGCCGACGATCTGGTAAAGGTCCGGAAAGAACCTGAATGCGGGCAGCGCAGGACCGTTCATTGCGGAAGACCTTGGGGAGGTCTTTGTCCAGCTGTGGACGTCATTTGGCTGAAACGAACGAACGATGAAGTAGAACACTACCGCATCCTGCTCTGCCCAGTCTTGGAGCTGCACTTGCTGAGCACGTAGAACAGGCTGAGCCCCTCCTTGCTGGAGCCGTGCACGCCGCGCTTGAAGCCGCTGGGGTGCGACACCGAGCTGAAGATCTGCAGCCCGCGGTACGTGTCCTCGTCCATGGTTACTATGTCTGCGCTGTGACGGGAAGGATTTTTAGTCTTCCCTTTATTTAAAGTCGTACCTGACCTTACAGGTAAGTAGGTAGGTATTGTTAGTATACAGTGTGAGTCACGATAAAGTGTAGGTACATATGAATTATGGTAAAACTAGACCTGTTTTTATCGAAAAAAAAGAGGTCAAAAATTTTTTGAGATTATTTTTAAAATTTTTACAGATTTTTTTTCTTTCAATTACTTATTGTAAAGGATCTACGACTGATCGTCTCTACCACCATATCATCGAAAATCCGTTTGACCAAAAACTCATATTTATGCTGCTTGAGAAATCGGTTCCGATTGATATTACCAAGGACTTTCTTGAATGCCTTTCCATATTAGTCTTAGACCTCATAGACAAACTGAATTAAACCTACAGCGAAATCTTCTTCAGTCTCAAGAACTGCGGCTTGCTATGCAGGTCCATGCAGAGCGAGGACCAATTGAGGTCCAGATACCGCAGAAGGGCGCCTAAAGCGTGGACGCTTTGCGTCTGGTTGAAGTCCACCACTGTCCGGAGGAAGAGAGTGCGCTCATCTTCGGAACAGTTGGGAGGTTCGTGTGGGAGGGACAGTGTGAGGATGCGCCGCTTGCAGGCTTCGAAACCTGATGGATGTAGTTAAAAATCGTCAGGTCATTTAGTCCAGTACAGGTATATGACAAAGGGAATATTTAGGAGTTATTAGATCGTTAATTCTCTACTACAGGAATCTTTTTTACTTTTCTACAATTTACCAGAAGCAAATGGAGGATTCGGCTTACACTTCCACACTAGCCACCTAGCCAGACGGGTAGGGGACTTTTGATGTTCGTATGTTTCTTCCTTAGTCGCCTCTTACGACATCCATGGACAGAGTGGGGGTGGTGGATTGTTAGAGGAGTAGCCTAATCGAATCTAGATATACCGAAGGTCAGCAAACATAGTAACTACAACACTATCCCAATTTTACAACTGGGATCTAACGATAGTATTCTTAGTAAACCCGCAAACAATATTGTACAGGAAGAATCCTCATTACTACATAACAAGGTTAAATCACAGATTAAACACTATAATTTTACACTTGTAAATAAATACAAATTCATGCTAATGCTATAATAAATACTGATTAAACAATTTATCAACTTCATACCACGCCTACTCGATCAACAATTTTTTTAAATTTCAATAAGTTTAATGGTGCCGCATCATTACCAACTAATTCGGAAAGGAAAGCAAAACTTTGGAGGGGGTTATTGGGGGTTTTTCTCTAACAAATTATAATATACCTACCTTTTTATCACTTGGTTTTTTTGGTTTATGCAGTGACTGACTACTTACTGTACTCTCTCGCTGATATGAACATAAGCTTGCAAGAGCCCTCGCTGCTTCTGTCGCAGTCGAAGACGGTCTTCTTGACGGCCTGAACGAAGGCGCCCTGCGTCTTGCCGTCAAGGAGCACCCTGGACGGAGCCACTTGTCGGAACAGGTTTAGGAACATCAGGAACTCTGGGGGACGGTCTACGATCTCGTCTAGAATCTGAAGCTGGAGGAAGGTCAAGAATGGTAAGCAGAATTATTGACGCAATAAGTACGTATAATATGAGAACGGATTAAACTTTATGACACTGATTGATGACGACTGCCTAATGCTATGTATTAGGCCACACAAATCTACCTACTTTCTGGTGTGTCTAGTAGGTTGTATAATTTTGGTTTGAAGTCTTGCTGGATGGATTTTCAGGGCTTGATGGAGCCTTAGTTAGATTAGTTTTCATCTGACATGGGGATGACCTGGGTTCGAATCTCAGGTGGTTCATTTGTTTCAGAAGTTTCTATGCATTTTTTTCACATAATTATTATACCCACCTCTCCCGTTTGTAGCGTGTAGTAGGCGGCCCC
Organism: Ostrinia nubilalis; assembly: GCF_963855985.1. Classification (NCBI taxonomy): domain Eukaryota; kingdom Metazoa; phylum Arthropoda; class Insecta; order Lepidoptera; family Crambidae; genus Ostrinia; species Ostrinia nubilalis. Next base: position 1,366,433 of record NC_087088.1, on the reverse strand, counting down.
TAACTTCCCGGCTCGGCAGTACACGACGAGTATTTTCTGTTAATTAACAATCCAAATTAATTACCGATTTAATTAACGTCGTAAACTTGAAACACCATTAATCTTCCCCCATGATTTTCATATTTGAAACGGGCGCTATCGTATCATGTGAAACATTAATATATGTTTACGTAACTACTGTTATCAATCACCTAATACCGGTTTTAGGTACCTGTACATAAAATGAGGTTAGTAACAAGTTGATGACTAGCCTTTAGTTAGTTATTTGCATAGTGGCATTTGTTTTTGTATTATGTTAGGTTAGGGTACCTACCTATTTAGGGTTTGATTTCACAACATCGATCTATGTAAGTTTAGATACCATACAAACCCTGTAAGTATATTTAATGTTTTCGATTTACCTCTTCTATGTCCGAATCCTCCGTAGATTCTTGATTGTTTGTAGCGTTCTGGTTTGATGGAACATCTGTATTTCTGTGACCAAGCATAAACCATTATGCATGTTAATTATAAGTATCTGACTTCTTCAGGATAATTAATTTTCGTTTATACAATCGATTACCTGCGACATTTAGCGATTACAAAATGATTATCCGTTTGGGACGAACCGGCAACCGTGGCACTACTACTGGTGTGAGGCTGCCGAACCACATTTGTTTGCACGCTACCAAAATTACTGCTATCAGTCATCATTACAGCAATTTTAAAGATTTGTGAATAAGTGTTTGTTCACAACACAACTTGTATAAATTGGCTATTCCACAAATTATTATTTTTCCACTATGGAAAAGCAACAGATTATATTTTTTTATTTCCCGCCAATTTTGGCTGGACGACGAAAAACCACGACGACTAGTGACGTGAATATTTGAAAAAGTTTTCAAATTACTCGATTTACATTGATTCGATTTTGATTTATAATTTCCTGAAATAAATATGCTTCCTACCTATTATTTCTTTATTATGTTATTTTTACGGGTTAAAATCTTTGTAAGTGCAAACTTTAGGTCTAATCTTAAAAAGTTAAAGGGTAATTTGTGTAAAGTGAAAAGTTATTGCTAAATTACCCACTTCATTATTTTAACATGCAATAAAGTTAATAATAACACACTATAATAACCTCAACCGTATGTTTTTGTTCGTAAGACATGGCTACCGTTTCGTGTTTTATCCTAATTACTAATATAATAATGGCGACACAGCTATGGCGTGTGCGGGGTCCATTTGCCGGGCAAGGGTTATTGGGGCACTCACCTTAATATTGCAATCAAAACAATCTGGCTGCTCGTTGACCTGAATGTGTGGCTTCTTGACAGGCTTGGCTTGGCTTAATAAAAAGTTGATGGCTATGATAAGATTCGGGCGCGGGAGGCTTTGGAATAATTACCAAATAACTTATGTTGTTATTAAATAATACCAGTAATACTTGTAAAACAGATAACTTTAATTAAATACTTTTGTAATATAAAATTGCTGTAATTTTCCTTATTTTAAAGACTTTTTTATCATTAGTATACGCACATTAATAGTATTAATATCATGTTTATTAATTTTTATACTGATTAAAACTTATATTAATAGAATCTAATAAATATTATTGATAATTATGTATTATTAGTCATTATTTTAGTACTTGGTGCATAAAACGTTTCAAAATGTGAAATATTTAATATTTTAATTATTTTACTATAGGTATTTATAAAGGCACTTATAAGCATTTAACATATTTTTAATAATGTCTGTTTTAAGTTCACACTTTAGTCTGTATTTAAATCCACATTTATTTCACTCATCGTTTATCATTTAAAAATCGACTGACTTTAAAATTGAACACAATCGAGTTCGTCCCATCACTAGAGGTGCGTTTACACTACACGACAAGGAGGTCGCGCTCCTCTGGCGCGTCCCGTCGCATGTTGACGCGGATGTGCCTGCAAACATGGCCGACTGCTTCTGCTGCCGGCACCACCGTGGCGGCCATGCAAGACATGACCATGGTACGGAGAGACGCGAAGTAGATCTTCACGCAGCGAAGGCAGGGCGCCGTGCACCAGATTTGCTGAAAAAGAAGATGAAAAGTGACTGTTGTGATTTGATAAAGGGTCGTTGGAAATTGAGTTAAGACCTACATTTTTGGAAACGTTCAATTTTACTGGGCAGGTGAGCAAAAACCAAAGTTTTGTTATCGTTACATGCAATATTGTTTCATTAATTAACTATTTTGTCGTGGGTTTATTAAGTTTCCAGTTCAACTACCTTCTTATGTAAAAAAAATTACGCATCGATTTGTCTTTTACTAAAAGAGATTTTTATTTAACTTGAGGGTAAGTTAAGTTTGAAAATAATACTACCTACCTTATTTTTTCCTTTCCGTTCAGTTCTTTATTGGATTTACCAAAAATGCCTATTTATAAGTGTAGCGTGCCGCCATATTTAACATTGTCAGTTTACACTTGGCCAAACAATTCGGGGCGACACAAAGCAGTGCCAATTATTGTAATGGCCGACGCTTCACGGCCGTCTCAGTGGCCGTAGCATGCGGCACGAACCGAAATGTGATCCTAAATAGTAATTACAAACGGATTACGGTTCAATGACCCGCGGGTGGGGGTTTTATTACTGCTATTTGTAAAAATGCTGCTGATTTGTGAAAATAATATTGTGGGTAATTAATAAATTGTAATACTTCTATTATTTTTTACAGGCTTATATCGTAGAGTATCTATCACAAGAGATAGTAATTGTGGGCTCGTTGAATGGTGGTAGAAAAGTAGGTAATGCAGAAAGATGGCAAATTGCATCAAAGCAGAACAAAGTTCTGTCGTGTTGGAAACAGAAACGCCACACGCAGCTGGCGTGCTGTCTGGCTTCTGACGGTGAGGAAGGTATAACACCAGTTCCTGGCGTGCTGGAAGTAGATACCCTACACGGCTGCTCCTTCTTGGCAGAATAGATACGTACCCTCAAATGCAAGACAGGCAAAATCGCAGTCGAGGCAAAGGGAGGACGGCGAAGAAGCACCAATTCCTTTCGTGCTGGACCAGAAGCACCAGCCCTGGGCTGGTGCCTAAAAATGGTGGTTAAAACAGAATAGACACGTAACTCGAAGGCAAGACAGGCGAAGCCGCAGCCAAGACACAGGGCGCAGGGAGGCGCGATGAGGACGGCGAGGAAGGTGTAGCATCAGTTCCTGGCGTGCTGGAAGCAAAGATCACACTTGTCCCCTTTTGATCGGAACAGACACGTCACGTACCTCAAATGCAAGGCAGGCGAACCCGCAGCCGAGGCACAGGGCGCAGGGAGGCGCGATGAGGACGGCGAGGAAGGTGTAGCACCAGTTCCTTTCGTGCTGGAAGCAGACGTGCCACTCGGCTGCTTCCTCTTTGTATAGTGTAGACACGTACCTCAAACGCAAGGCAGGCGAAGCCGCAGCCGAGGCACAGGGCGCATGGCGGCGCGATGAGGACGGCGAGGAAGATGTAGCACCGGTTCCTGGCGTGCTGGGAGCAGAGGTGCCACTCGGCTGCTTCCTCGATGTATAGTGTAGACACGTACCTCAAACGCAAGGCAAGCGAAGCCGTAGCCAAGACACAGGGCGCAGGGAGGCGCGATGAAGACGGCGAGGAAGGTGTAGCACCAGTTCCTGTCTTGCTGGAAGCAAAGACGCCTCACACCTGCTCCTTCTTGAAGAACAGTATAGCTACGTACCTCAAACGCAAGGCAAGCGAAGCCGCAGCCGAGGCACAGGGCGCAGGGAGGAGCGATGAGGACGGCGAGGAAGGTGTAGCACCAGTTCCGTGCGTGCTGGAAGCAAACGCCATACACCTGCTCCTTCTTGATACATAGTAGATTACCTCAAACGCAAGGCAGGCAAAGCCGCAGCCGAGGCAGAGAGCTTAGGGAGGACGAGGAAGGTGTAGCACCAGTTCCTTTCGTGCTGGAAGCAGACGTGCCACTCGGCTGCTTCCTCTTTGTATAGTGTAGACACGTACCTCAAACGCAAGGCAAGCGAAGCCGCAGCCAAGACACAGGGCGCAGGGAGGCGCGATGAGGACGGCGAAGAAGGTGTAGCACCAGTTCCGTGCATGCTAAAAGCAGAGGCACCATACACCTGCTCCTTTTCGAAGAAGAATAGCTACGTACCTCGAACGCAAGGCAGGCGAAGCCGCATCCAAGGCACAAGGCGCAGGGAGGCGCGATGAGGACGGCGAGGAAGGTGTAGCACCAGTTCCGTGCGTGCTGGAAGCAGAGCGCGCTGAGCCTCCACGCGCACTCCGGGCTGCGAGCGCCCTCTGGCTCGCCGATGATGTCG